>NC_091120.1:41100707-41400707 GCF_040183065.1 Periplaneta americana | reverse complement strand
CTTAGTAGAACTTTGAAGTAACGGGTAAGCAACAAGTCTCCAGGTAAGCAACGCCGAAAGAGTTACTATGATCAGTAGTCCTAAACGTTCTGTCCGTCGTCATGCAATTTCGCTTGGTTTGTCAAACATCAGTAGGCCTATACGAACAATTCTTCATGAGGACTTACGTATGCATCCATACAAAATTCAAGTAGTTAACGACATTACTTATTCTGTCACTCTGTATACACTCAAATACTGATGACTGCTACTGCTACTGCTCTACCAGCTACTGTTAAAGGAATCTTGTTCTTCTTAAAATTCCTTCAACTTTGGCTATAGTTAAATCCGCGACAAATAAACCCCTAAAAGTTCAAAACTCTGTTAAATTTTGTGTACGTTTACAACCACAAAAGGTAGAACCCAGCTGAAAACCTTTGTCCTAATCGGGCGAAACAGAATGAGAGTCTAAATATGGCAATCACGTGTTAATGTATCTGTAATAGCAAGCAATTTAATTTTTTTCATTGTAGTTTAACGCATTTCTTACGGATATTAATGTAACATAGCCTTGTTTAGCTACCCCTTTCCTTTCACAACAACTGCAATTGATAAAGAAACGATTTCGAATGCATTAACTTGGATACTTTCACACATAACGGTGAAGAAGGCCTTGAGATAGGTGAGTGTTGTCATAAGTGAGTTACAGGTCATGGATGAACATGCCGATCAAGATTCCTTCAGGTTTCACTCTCGATTGAACTTGACAGCAGAGGCCGCATTTCTTTCGAGTTCATTCGCTTCACTTGTTTCACTTTTATCGCGACGTGTTTGGAGAGGGCCATGCTTGATTATTTCATACGCCGACGCTTCAGTCCATAAACGTGTTCCATATTAGTACACTCGATATCGTAGTTTTGCTTTTAAATCGACAGTTAACAGCGGTAATTTTGAAGTCAGATTTTTATTACCTAGTGAATAAATTCATAAGAACGTCTGCTTATGTTCGGAAATTAATTTCTGGGCTATTCCATAAGAAATTGATCAGTAAAAAACCTCGCATTTTTTATACTCTAATTTTTTCCCTACTTAGGCTATACAAGGTGCTGAGGGGAGTGCATTTTCAAAAATATACTATCGAAAGTCAAACGGTTTTCGTATTATTGAGCGATAAATTTAGTGTATTTTATAAAAACAAGCCTCTTTGAGTGCTCAGAACTCTGGAACCATTTACTGCAGAACATTGAACGGGAGCTCATTTTGAAGCTGATATTTGGTAGGTTATGTTAAGAAGTAATCCTTGTTTTTATTGTATACAGAAAGACAGGTAATCTGATTTTACTTGCTTTTAGGCTTTTTGGCCATTTGTAAAAATGTAAAAAAAATATTGAGAAAAAACTTTGCATTATTAAGAGGGATTCGGCATTGTTTGTTTAGTGGTACGGCAATAAGTTTCGAGGGTATTAAATAGATTATTTTCACACGCCTAGACTTGAACGGCGCAGTACCGCACGCACTGGCCGAGAGCTGAAGATAAGCGAGCGTTGGGCATCATTTTACTCCTGTGTTTATGGAAACCTGTGATAAAGCTAGCACAGCCATGACTGCTAAACGACACATCACATGTTTGTCTCCTGGCCTTGCTCGTCTTCGGCTAGCTCCCGTCTCACAGTCAGCTGGTTAGTTCACGCGCGTACTATTTATTTTCTTTATTTGACATTTTCAGTACTTTCTTATCAACATACTATCAGTAAAAAAATATGTGTTTATTTGTACTTTCAATGCGGAATGTAACTATATATTTTTAAAATATTTTTTTTCTAGCCAAAGGCGTCTTAATGAGGAAAAATCTAAATTTCTCCATTTCCATGAAAAGTAAGAAAATCTGTTTATATGTCAATATAAACTTTAATTTCTCAGCATCAAAATAAACCGTGATTTTGATCATTGGATGAAAAAGTTTCGGAGCTACAACAGTTTAAAGTTGCTAATTTTATGAAAATACGATAAATTTAAATATTTTTTATTTAAACACTATGAAGTTCTGATGTCTCAAACTTTGCACAAAGCATTGTATCACAGTTCTCTACGTACAAAAAATGTTTCATTGTATTTAGAAATTGTAAGGTCAATTTTCTCTATATTTCCGTCGATTCGAGATGGAATAGCTCTTCTAGTAGTTGTAATGCGTAAAAACATTTTTTAACTACGCAACATCTTCCAGGGAGACCGCGTACCGGCAATGATCACTGACTCTCCAGTGAATATGGTGGTATAAAGGAGATAAACTTAAGCATTTATTAATATAGCTATAAAAATTTGAAGATCTATATTTTATTACGAAGTGAATAAAATTCCCATAAAATTCAACCTGAAATTATAAAACAACACCTTAAATAATACCTCTGAATGAGGTTCTGGCTGATATATACATCTATTATCAGGCAATACATTTCACTTGATATGTGTCAGAGGAAGAACAATAAAATTGTTTGCGCAACTTACAACTGAAATCTGATAAGTGTAATATCACTTGTGAGGTTCAGACAGTTGACTAAACAACAAGACTCTACTATACGAGTCCCCATTAAGGTGAGAGGAACGGGCTGACTGCTCTCACACGTAGGCCGCTTGGGTGGACCTATTGTGCTACCCGGAATGGAATGATAAGGCCTCTTGTTATCATTCCATTCCGGGTAGTACAATGGGTCTACCCAAGCGGCCTACGTGTGAGAGCAGTCAGCCCGTTCCTCTCATCTTAATGGGGACTAGTATAGTAGAGTGTTGTTGTTTAGTCAACTGTCTGAACCTCACAAGTGATACCAAGAAGACACCACTTATGAGGCAACTAGGCCAGAAGATAATGGGGTGGGGTGACTAGTTCCTTTTTCCTTTATTAGCAGACTACAATATAGTATATTAGAGTAGGCTCATAGCATAGTATAGTATACAAGTACACTACAGTATAGTATTAGTATAGTGTAGTGTAGTGTAGTATAGTATTGTATTGTATTATTATATATTATTGTATTGTGTATTGTATAACTGTATTGTGTATTGTAATTTTATTGTGTATTGTTTATATTGTATATACCACTGCCACCGGGTGCTTGCCCACTTGCAGTGTAAATAAATACATACATAGGCCTACACAGTATAATATAGTATAGCATAGCATAGCACAGTAATATAGACTATAGTATAGGTCTCAGGTTTGTGTCTGATATTCAATATTCATGTTACTTTCTTTTTTCTGTAAGTTTGTGGTTCTTAATGTGTTATTTGCATCTATAGGGGATCGAACGAGTGCCTTCCAGGTTATTACACTACGCCTTCTCAGCTATGTTAACCAGACACACTGCTAGAAGTTATTGTAAAATATTGTCTTGATTTACATATGATTATTCATCAAACAGGTCTGAAATCACGCCCCACGTCAGAATCTTGAATACCTATACTACATTATTGTTCCTTCAATGTGTGGGCCGCTGTAGATTCTACTGCTTCAGCTTACTATTTACATCTTATGCTAAGTGTGAAGTTCAGTCAATACTTGTATTTATTTGCTGCACTTTGGATCCACTGACCTGGTGCTTGTCAAGCAGGTTGAATAACTCATCATCTGAGTTTGGGGGTAGTGCCAAGCAACCGATTGGTTGGTTACTGCTTTCTTGTTGACCTGATCGGTTGTACAGCAGTTCGCTTGTTTGGTTACTCGATCGATTTGTTCGTCAGTTGGTTGATTTTGGTTACTTGGTTGATGAGTTGGTGGGTTTGTTGGCTGACTGGTTGCTCGTTTGGTTGATTGGTTAATAAATACAGTAGAATGGTCGACCGGTTGCTTGGTTTGCTGTTTGTTAACAGTCGATTGCTTAGTTGGGTGGTTAATTGGTTCGTTTGTTATTCAGTAGATCGGTTTCTTAAGTTAATTAGATGATTGACTTACTGGTTTCTGGGTTGTAGGATGATTATGTTAATAATTTGTTTTGAGCCGGTTGGTTGATGATCCGTTGGTGGTTGATCGGTCCATTTGTTGATTGATAGGTTGGTTACTTGGTTTACAGATTCACTGTTTAGTACACAGAATGGTTGGTTGGTTAATCGGTTAGTTTTTTGATTGATTAATTGATTGATTACTTTGTTCATAGGTTCATTAGTTGGCTTATTGGTTAATAAACAGAATGGTCGGCCGGTTGGTTGGTTGGTCGCGTCGGTTGCTTGGTTCAATGGTTAGTTAGTTCGTTGATATCCGGTAAGTTAGTTTGTTCTTAGATTGGTTGGGTGGTCAGTCGGTCGGTCGGTCGGACGGCCGATTGATTGGTTAGCTTTCTGGATGATGGTTTATTGGCTGATCATTTTTACATGTTATAATTTAAGCTGACGATTTGGTTGGTGTGTCAATTAATTTTTTGATAAATTGATTATTAACTGAGAAGTAAATGCATTGATTAATTCATTGATTTACTTCGCAATATGTATGATAAGACTTTCTTGTGTTAAAGTCTAACGTACCTTGTTTACATGTTTCGACCTATTATGAGTCATCTTCAGAACTGGTCGTTGCTGGTCTTGGTGCCTCTTGTTTTGTTTCCTGTGAGGGTGTGTTCGTGTGGTGTAAAGTGGAGTCAAAGAGTGTGTGTGTTCTGAAATTGAGTTGTGTGTTGAGAATTTCATTGGGGTGTGTTTTTGTGTGTCTTTATATTTCATATTGTTCTAATGTGTTTAGTTTCTGGCTTTTTGGTTGGGTGTGTAGTATTTCCATGTCTGTGTTGATGTCTCTGTAGGTGTGGTTAACATTTGTTACAACGCTATAATATATATTATTAAGTAACTGAAATAGACTTTGGCATCGAGTAGTCCAAGTTTCGAGAAAAGAGAAAATTATGACTAATGTAAATTAGACAAATCATGGGAGTAAAATCTATCATTTCAGGTGAGATAACATTTAAACAGTTAAAATGGTATGGGCATGTAAAAGGGTGCAAGAAGACAGGATATCAAAAATTGTTTTAGAATGAATAGCTCAAGAGAGGAAGCTCTACAACAGGGATGTCAAAACGCCTGAATTACGTGCTCATACTGCAAGCAATACAAATCCAACAAGTAGTACAAGAAAGGAAAAGTTGTGAGGGTTCTTTAGAGCATGCAGTGCAGGCGTTTTGATATCCTTGCCCTACAACAACTTCGAAGGATAATAATTATATGTACGTACAAACAGCGATGAAGTTATTAAATCTACAATAGAAAAGAATGGAAAAGGGCTTTCGGAAAATGCGTTACACATTAAAAAAGAAAATATTATACATAATCATTATTCCTACATTGGCTCTCATGGATAGACTGTTAGAAGTATATCCAGTTACTACAAAATGTAGATAAATCTCCCGTTTCTCATTAATGAACACGATACGTTACAATTCTTTCAGTTATACCATTAAGTTTAATTGCGTGAGAAATTAATGAGCCAGAAGAACATTCCAACGCCCAGGTTTTTGCACATAATCATAGAAACGCATTCCAGCAATCGCGGCGTCCAGTTAGCTCCCTGGGAGAAGCGGCGGTAGTAGCTCAGCGACCTTCAGCAGCAACTGAGAGTAAAACTCGAGTGTCATGTCCTCAGCCTCAGCGCTAGGTGGACCTTGTCAATGTCGGCTGCTCCAGCCGAGCCAAGTCAGGGCGTGGACGGGCGGCTCCAGCCAAGGGCAGAGCGTTGCACCCAGCGTGCCTTGCCGAGTGTCACATAAAGTATCCATAAGAACGCGGCCAAACGAGAACCGATACCGTAAATAATCACTCTTGTTCTGCTCTCGTTGCGTAGCAAATAGCTCACAACGGCAGTCGTGTTATCACTTGATTACAATTATTTATTTTTGCTTTAATTCTTTAATTTTTATACCGTGTCATAGACAGTGCTGTAATTGGAAGCAAATTTTAGGGGCTACTGTTGAAATCTCCTTGATCAGACTAGACCAGCGTTTCTCAAACTTTTTCTGAAATGGGGACCACTTTTTTAAGTCAGAACAGTTCCGCGGACCACCTTACTCTTGTTCCCTTCGAAAGAAAATTTATCATTTTTGTAGAATATTTTAATACCAATATACTTACTTACTTACTGGCTTTTAAGGAACCCGGAGGTTCATTGCCGCCCTCACATAAGCCCGCCATTGGTCCCTATCCTGAGCAAGATTAATCCATTCTCTATCATCATATCCCACCTCCCTCAAATCCATTTTAATATTATCCTCCCATCTACGTCTCGGCCTTCCCAAAGGTCTTTTTTTCTCCGGCCTCCCAACTAACACTCTATAAGCATTTCTGGATTCGCCCATACGTGCTACATGCTACAAACGTCTGGATTTAATGTTCCTAATTATGTCAGGTGAAGAATACAATGCGTGCAGTTCTGTGTTGTGTAACTTTCTCCATTCTCCTGTAACTTCATCCCTCTTAGCCCCAAATATTTTCCTAAGCACCTTATTCTCAAACACCCTTAACCTATGATCCTCTCTCAAAGTGAGAGTCCAAGTTTCACAACCATAAAGAACAACCGGTAATATAACTGTTTATTTTAAAATATAATTAATTAATTATAATACTTTCGTAATTATATTTCTTGTAGCCAATCACAAGTAACTTATAACAAATTCTGTGCATTGTTGATTCATCGCTTGCCTGTTAGCAGTTAGTTGTTTGAAATCCTTCTTATGTGGTACACGCTAGTAGTTGGCCATTCTCAGTTAAATAGTGCCCATTATAAATAATGGAAAACTGGCTTCGATCCGGATCTTTGAAAAGAAAGGAATATGATGACACACTTCATTTAGACAGTACTAATAGTTCAGAAGCTGTGTGTGAAGAAATATATTAATTATATTGTCATTAAAGAAATATCTAGTCCTACTAGGCCTAGTAGCTATTCAGAGAAAAAAATACTTCCGTAAATATGACAAGAGTTATTTGGAACTTGGATTTGCTTGGCGTGGCAATGAGAGTGAACAAAAAAAACCTCGGTGCGTTGTTTGTTACGAAGTGCTTTCAAACGAGTGTATGAAAGCCGTGAAATTGAAACGACACTTAGAGACGAAACACGCAAGTGTAAAAAGTAAACCTGTCGGATTTTAAAATAGGCGGAGTCTAAAATTTTTTATATCGTCATCTGGAAAAATAAATAAAAAATTAATGCAGAAACATGCCCGATTTTCAACAAGTAAAGATGCAATTTGGCACGTTCTGTTTTTGGTGTACGACGTATAGTACGTGTCCATTTCAATATGCAGATTGGGTGTCGGCAAAACTATTAAGAAAGTCATCAATACATGAAAAGGTTCGGTACTTTGGTCCTCTGTTATGAATTCAGGTGGTCCCTGGCTGGGTTACAGGCTCAGCACCAGATATCCAGGGAAAAGATGGCGAGAAACGCCACGTTCATAGTGATTTAAATCCCTCTTTTGTTGCTGAGAATAGAGTGGAGACTGGGTAGACGGATAGGGTAAGAAATTTCATAAAATATTAGTACTGGAAGAAAAAGTAAAAGGCGATTGCCATGTGTAATTTCCAAAGTCTGGGATTTTCAGCTATAGTGTGATGCGCAATTCGCTTGAATTTTATTTTTTCTTCTGTCTTTTTTGAAGGACCACAAGGACAGAACTCGAGAACCACAGGTGGTCCGCGGACCATAGTTTGAGAAACGCTGGACTAGACTGTATGGACTCGTACTGCACTTCTTTTTCAAAGTTACTTCTTCATCATGCTGTCTCCTCTGCAGATCTCCTTCGAGATCGCAGCCACAATTGCATATAAGGCAAGAAATTAAACGCTGGCACTAGTCGCTCAATTCTTTCTAGGAACAAAAGCCTAGGAACTCTTTTACTAGAAGAATATTTATTTTCTTAGTACACTAACACTCATTCACATTCTTTAGTTTAAATTTGAACAGAATCTAAAATATGTAACTGGATTCAAGATTCATGAACGCACGAAAAGTAACAATAATTCCCTCCTCTAGCTGTCTGCTAACTGCTTGAGCAGTTTTAAAATTAGCGAATCTCTGTAGCAGAATTTTTGAATCGCCACATCATAACATTAGTGTTATACGAAGGCATTTATGCAAGTTTTGAAATTAGTGAATCAGTGTAGCAGATTTCCTGAGACGCATATCATAAAGTTAGTGTTAATTACTTATAGAAACACCACGGCGTTATGCTAGCAAATTGAAATTAACAAATCACAACTACTCCTGAAGTGCCAGACCATGGTTTTCGATAAAACAACGAATGGACTAGCGTTGAAGGAAAGGATATGAGATGCCAGCCGTACTTTTACCGGGATACCGTACAGTATTTCCCTTCCATATCTTTGTAGAACTTTTTCTGTCCCTTCCCATGCGATGAACACGTGTACTTAGTCGCAACGTCCTTGATCTCCTGTCTTAGAAAAATCCAGACCTTCATTATGCAATAGTTTCCAATCTTGGCTCATTTCGACTGGATTTTTTTATTTTCGCAGGCGAACTCTTTTACAAAATTCCATGAAGATTAAAAATAACAAAAACTTCAAAACGGAGAGAACCATCGTCATTATCTTTATATATACACGTATATATTACGCACACTATTTCTTTCTCGATCTTTATTAGTCTTCCTTTCTTTTTTTCTGTCTTCACTTGCATCTTACGTTCCGTTTTCCCTCTTTTCCTAAATTCCTTTCTCCTTTTTCATTATTTTCTCTTTCGTTTATTATTATTATTATTATTATTATTATTATTATTATTATTATTATTATTATTATTATTATTAGCTGCTGCCAGGAAGTCAAAAGGAGGATAGCAATTACAAAGGAAGCTTTTAATAGAAAAAGGAGCATCTTGTGCGGACCTCTGGATAGAGAACTAAGGAAGAAACTAGTGAAGTGTTTTGTGTGGCGTGTGGCACTGTATGGGGCAGAAACATGGACATTACGACGAAGTGAAGAGAAGCAAGTAGAAGCATTTGCAATGCGGATATGGAGAAGAATGGTGTGAAATGGATAGACAGAATAAGAAATGAAGCTGTGTTGGAAATAGTGGGTGAAGAAAGATGATGCTGAAATTGATCAGGAAGAGAAAAAGAAATTGGTTGGGACACTGGCTGAGAAGAAACTGTCTACTGAAAGATGCACAGGAAGGAATGATGAACGGGAGGAGAGTTCGGGGCAGAAGAAGATATCAGATGATAGACGACATTAAGATATATGAATCATATGGGGAGACTAAGAGGAAGGCAGAAAATAGGAAAGACTGGAGAATGCTGGGTTACAGTGAAAGACCTGCCCTGGAGCAGACTGCTGCTGCTACTACTAACACCACCACCACCACTACTACTACTACTACTGTCGGTGACTCAGGAGAAGACGAGCACGGAGTGAGAAAACATGGTAGTTAATAGAGAATGTTACGACAATAGTGCAATACTTTTACTACTAGTAAGCGGAAATGTTTCCTCTTACTATAGTACAAGTATTGCACGTGTTGTCGTAACGTTAATTATTAACTACCCTTTCTCCTCACTCCGCGCTCGTCTTCTCCTGAGTCACCGACTATACTACTACTACTACTACTACTAATAATAATAATAATAATAATAATTTATTTATTTAATCTTGCAGAGCTAAGACCAGTAGGCCTTCTCTTCCGCCCAGCCAGACTCTAATTCTAATTAAATACATTTGCTTACATAGTTATTACATTGATATCTAGATCATAAAACAACATGAAAGTAAATAATGAAAATTGGATAACTAATGTTAGTGTGACAATAATAAACACTGGTACGAAATAGTTATAATAATAATGATAATAATAATAGTAATAATAATAATAGTAATAATAATAATAATAATGAGATAATTTAGATATTTATCTGTGATATATATAACCATTAAACATTGAGAAACCTGAAACAGCTGTTATTGTTGACAATAATTGTTAGAAAAATATCTCGTTAGCCTATTCTTAAATTGATTTGATGTCTGACAGTCCCTGACATTACTCGGTAGGGAATTCCAAAGTCGAGGAACAGCCACAGTGAAAGACGATGAATATGAGGATGTTCGGTGGGAGGGAATGGATAATATTGAGGAGTGTTGTGATCGTGTGTCTAGGTTATGATGGGTGGATAAATTTTGAAAACGAGACGTAAGATAGACAGGGGTGGAGAAATGCAATATGTGAAAGAGAAGGGAAACAGTGGATTTTCCTACGATCTTCTAGACGGAGCCAGGACAACATTTCGAGGGATGGTGTTACGTGATCAGCCCGGCGAATATTGCAGACGAAACGGACGCACATATTATGAACACGTTGTAGTCTCTGCGCCGAAGTAACGCTACTACTACTGCTACTACTATGACCACCACCACCACCACCACCACCACCACCACCACCACTACCACTATCACTACCACTACCAATACCACTACCACTACCACTACCACTACCACTACTACTACTTCAAACGGTCTTTCTACAGAGATCACATTTCGTTCCAAACAATTTCAGAACTGTCTTTGGTCTTGCCTGCCCTCCCTTGTCACACATACTGAAGAATCAGAACTGGCTGTCAACATTAAGAAATTTATTCCCATGCGGTGAGTATGGTCAACACACTTGGGAAGGACCATGCGAAGCATTGAAAATTAATATCTCAGTGATAACAGCCTTGAGATTAGATTGAACTTGATCTGGCCATGAGACGGACACAGATTTTGGTCAGAAGATGGTGCGACATTGAACACTGACGTCATTTCAAATTCATTTCAGGAAGAGAAGTAATTTCCATAGAGTTCCAGGATCCGCTGCGGGAACCGTTACAAATACAAGCTTAGCCTTCAGCACAAGGAGACTTGTAGCGAACCTATGTGACGAGAATGAGTTGGCATTAATCTGTCTCAATTAACTGTTAAGCAATTTCACTTTATACCCGTCAGTCATGAAAGGCAACGATTTTTAAAATGAAGGCAGTTGCATGGGCCTATAATTCGTGAGCAAGGTTGAGATAATTTGTATAGGCTACATCATATGTTCAAAATTATACGAAACTTAATGCAAAATTTTATTATTTCCTATTTACTAGCCACCGGCGTAGCTCGGTCGGTTAAGGCGCTTGCCTGCCGATCCGGAGTTGCGCTCAGGTGCGAGTTCAGTTCCCGTTTGGGCTGATTACCTGGTTGGGTTTTTTTCCGAGGTATTCCCCAACCGTAAGGCAAATGTCAGGTAATCTATGGCGAATCCTCGGCCTCATCTCGCCAAATATATCGCTATCACCAGTTCTATCGACGCTAAATAACCTCGTAGTTGATACAGCGTCGTTAAATAACCAAGGAAAAAATCCTATTTACTGTGAGAAAAAGCTACGTTTCTGCTAACGTTATCTTACAAGAGAGCCATACTTGAACCTTCGTAAGTCTCACGAAATGAATTTGATTTTTAAGGCAATAGATGCAGTAAGTGAAATAATTATTTGTTTTTAATTTTATTCTTTTGTCCCTTTACCTCCCCCAATTTAAATTATTCCAAAAATGATTCTGCGAACTCTGTTATCAAATATATGTTTCAAATATCGTAAACTGGGGCACACTTGACACAAAAAGAAAGGAAAATTTAAATCGTGATATCAGCCGTAAGTCGTGGTCTAAGGCATCCTGCCTAGGAATCGCGTTACGGAATGCGCGCTGGTTCAAGTCCTCATGGGGAAGAAATTTTCTCATGAAAATTCGGCCAGTGTATGGGACCGGTGCCCATCCAGCATCGTGATGTACTTGGGGAGCTACGATAGGTAGCGAAATGCGGTTACGCAAACCAGCTATAATGGCTGGAGGGCTCATCGTGCTAACCACACGATACCTCTATTCTGGTTGGGTGATCGTCCACCTCTGCTTCGGTATGTGGCCGTGAGGCCAGCAGCCGGCTGGTCGGTCTTGGCTCCTCGTGGGCTGTAGCGCCACGGATTACTGTATCAGCCCTAATTGTGAATTAGAATTATAAAAAATGACTTAAGCAATGGAGAAAAGTAGTGAACTTTAAACGTAGTTATATTCAGTGCATCTGATATGATTTAATTTTTTGTGATCAAATTTACCCCAGCGGTCAAGTTTACTTCAATTTACGGTAGTGAAAAAAAAACAGTGCCACATACTTGTTTACCACAGGTTTTATGAGATTTGCAAAAGTTCAGTTCAGTTCAGTATAATGTTGTCAGTAACATCATTTGTACTTCACTTCCAGGCATTATCATTTACAGGATACACATAAATGCAAACCTTTACTGTGCGTCTAAATAAAAGAGTTCTCACGTTCCCTAAATCTACGACATTAGACCAAGAGAAAAAACGTGCTGAAGATTTCATCCATCGTCCTCGACCGTATTCCTTCGTACCTGTCTTCTCGCTTCACTTACCTTTCTTCCCACCACAATCTGAACACACGCTCTCGTCATGAAACAATACTAACAATACCATCCCATCGCACCTCCTCATACTCATCTTTCACAATAGCCCTATCAAGACTCTGGAATTCGTTACCTGCTAGCATCAGGGACTGTCGAAATAAAACTCAATTCAAACGAAAACTTACTAGGCACTTGGTCAGTAATTGAGACTCGTTCAGACATGGTTTCTTGTAAATAGTTCTCTTAATATATCACAAAATATTTCAATATCCGGTAATTTCATCCTATAGAATTTTGTTATTCTAGGTTTAATTTGTAATTCAGTAAATACAAAAATATTCTTTGTTCTTAACTTCTACGATGAAATGTCTACCTTTCATTAATCAGGTAATCTTGTCGTACTTTAATTTTCATTGTAATTGTAATTGTAAATTTAATATTAATTGTAATTTTATTCTTCTTCATATTATAGTTGTAATCCCCTGGTAGAGGGGCAGAGAAGGCCTGACGGCCTTATCTCTACCAGGTTAAATAAATAAATACTAATACTATTCCAACACGCGAACCTCAAACCCAACGATCAGTATGGTAACAGCATGGTAACGGTAGTCCATCGAGGAGGATAACAACAAAGTGGAATTGTAATTCTTACTGACTTCGCGAGAGGTTCTGCTTTTTGTTCTGAAATAAATTTGCAGTTCTTTTGCACCTTATGTTGGAAAGAGACAGACTGCGTTTTTGTTTCATTTGAGATTCTGGCAGCTTCTTTGTCATTCTGGGTCTTGCTATTTGACCAAATATATTTCCACGAATTGTCAGTAAACGTGACAGGCGATGAATGAGTCTGACTGCGAAAGTGTAAGGAGTGATATTCAAGGAACTGCCACAGACTTGATTTAGACTTGTTTAAGAATTTTACAGAAGATAAAAACTAAACTGCTACTGACTGATGACATGGCAAATCGTGTTTATTCGGTTACAGTGGGTCTTTATTCGGTGCATGGATTGCCATATATGACAAGCGGTATTGTCAAAACGGACGATCTGAGAATCACACGAAACTTCCTGCAGACTCTCTTTGTAACGCAAGCTAGATAACGCAGAGACACACACGGAATGGCAACATCATACATTATGTCAGTCTCCATGTCGTTTTTCACAACGGCTTACCGACAGAAGGTTCAAGTCGTATTTTTTCTAAATAGGTATAAATGTTTTCTTATGAATGCGAACGAAATAAGTAAGTAAATAATACACATCATTATGTTTAGTTTATTACTGTATTACTATATTCTAAAAATAGGCTTACTCGTATTAAATCTCATACGAAGTTTTCATTTTCTTTGGATGAATACATGAGCGCTTCCAACTTATCGACAAAATGAAAACCTTTTGTGACATTAGGCATAGCTACTTATAATTAATTCTCTGTAACAACAGTTTCTGAAAAAGTGTGAACTACAGTGTTTTCACTTAACACTTACTTCTTACATAAGAAAAATTTAAAAAATAATCTTCATGAACGATTTTTGGCAAAATGTCAGTATTATTATTAATTATTTAGTAGGCCTATTTCATTTTCATCATTCCCGGACAAATTGGCAAATAGGCCTACGTATCTCTAGTCGCTTAGAAGAAATCTCAATACAAAGAACAGAAGACATGACAAAAAAAATAGTTATTTATGCAACTAAAAGTATTATTAGAAACTGTGTATGTTTGATATAAGTGTACTGAATATCAAGAGTGTCAATTTTTTAATGATCTAAATTTAGTTGTTAGATTTTAAAGGTGTGAATACTGAACAATTTAAATGGGGTCAAAAGTTATAAGAGCGTCTATCAAAGGTATATCTGTAATGAACGTAATTGTGACACCGGATACAGAAGTGTATATATATATACATATATATATATATATATATATATATATATATATATTTGATGTCAACATTTACATCCATGTATATATATATATATATAAAGAAGAGAATGTAACTTAGAAACACACTTATTATTCATCGATTATGAGAAGACTTTCGATAGAGTGAATAGATCAAAATTATGGAAAATAATGGAGAAAAGAGGATACCCAGAACATCTGATAAGAACATTACGTAGCATGTATCTTAATACCAATATTTGCATTGACAAAGGGAAAGATCCAGGTAAATTAACAACAGAAATTAATGGGAGTGTTAGACAAGGGTGCCCACTATCACCCACTTTATTTAATACTAGTCGTACCCGTGCGCTCCGCTGCACCCGTTAGAAATAAATATAAAGTAATTACATAATTAAAATAGGACATTTGATCCAGGGAACATTCGTGTTTGATAGAAGGATAAATCGTTTAATATGTTACTTAATTTAAATTGTATTTGAAATATTAAAATGCGATCATTTTGATCCAGAGACCACTCATTTGGTGCAATGACAGTTCCTTTAACATATTTCTTAATTGTTATTACCAATTATTTTTGGAAAAGCGAAAATTAACAGAAAAATTTTGGCTACAGATTTATTATTATGTTTATATTATATTATATTATGTTATATTATATCATATTATGTAAAAAGTGTGTTGATAACGGATGTACTCGAATTAGAAAGTTTTTAATTTGTTGTGGGAGCTCTTGAATCTCAGGAAGAACAACTTTTACAACAGCGCAACATAATCTGCTTGGCTCATTACCCAATTTTTTTGCATTGCATTTATTGCATATATATTTTATGTATTTTAACACGATTCAATTGTGCATAGTTAAAATTTGAATTATAAAATAATGGATTGCTAAGCTAACATACTATTACTGCATACTAAATCAATACACTCTCGTTGTTCGTTAATTCTCTGAGATAAAAATGAATATGTTCATAAACATTATTTTAAGAAATACAGGAAATGAATATACAGAATAACCTATCAAGTTTTCTGTGCATAAGGAGCTATTTTAATCTTACCTGTCCTCAATTCACTCACAAGTTACTGTAATAACATTATAGCATTATATCCATCCAGAGAAACTACACTTTCCAATGATGAAATAATAATTAATTATACAAATCGGTTAATTTAGCTTCCGATATTACTTCATACAAACACAGAAACATTGTCTGTAGGCTATGTTTCATAGCTTTCGATTGTTGTGTCCAAGGCCCCTTATAGACCAAGTCATTTGTTTTTTATTTCAATACACCGCCTTAGATGGCAGTTATTTTGATTTTAAAACTCATTTATCTCATTAAATATCAGTCCTATCAAAATTTTTCAAAGAATAAAACTTATCAGAAATCATTTTTAAAGAAACTTTTGTTATGTAACATTTTTCATAAAAATCAATAATAAGCGAGACATTTCGATTTATTTAATTCAGGCCCCCTTATAACCCCCCTTTTAAATAAAGTATTTTGAATGCCATATAGCCTAAAATCTAAGTTACAACGAACTTAATTTATATTCCAATTTTCATCGAAATCCGTTCAGCCATTATCGCGTGAAAAGGTAACAAACATCCAGACAGACAGATAGACATACAAACAAAAATTAAAAAAAAAAAAAAGCGATTTTCGGTTTCAGGATGGTTAATTATACCTGTTAACACCAATTATTTTTGGAAAATCGAAAATTACCAGAAAAATTTTGGCTACAGATTTATTATTAGTATAGATATATCTTAACGAAGCCATTGATGACTGGCAGAATATTTTAAACTGTGATTTTATCTTAGGTGAAACACCTGTAAATTGCCTTCTTTTTGCAGACGACCAAGTGGTGATACAGAATATAACCTCCAAATTGCAGCTTATAAACTGAGTCAAATAACCAAAAGCTATGATTTAAAAATATCACACACTAAAACAAAAACAATGGCTTTCAAAGGGACCCAGCATAAAAGGTCGAAAATAGTTACTGACTCCAAAATTATTGAACAAGTTAGTAATTTTAAATATTTAGGATGCAACATTTCTTATGTGGAAAAAAAGAGATATGGAAGAAAAGATGCATAGATTTCAAGGTATATGCGGAACAATTAGACGGAGCTTAGGAAAAAGAACAACGAAAGAAACACAGTTAAAACTCTACAAAACAGTAGCCCTTCCAGTACTATTTTACGGAGCAGAGACATGGACCTTAACAGAAAGAGACAAAAGACGACTAGAAGCCTCAGAAATGAAATTCCTAAGATCAGTGGCGGGATATTCTTTATTACAACACAAGAGGAATGAAGATATCACAAAAGAATTGGGGATAGAGGGCATAACACAAAAGTTAACAAATCAACGAAATAGGTGGATGGAACATCTAGAAAGGATGGAGGATCACCGAATTCCCAAGAAAGCTCCAAAGTATGCTCCAAGAGGAAGGAGAAATGTTGGTCGTCCTAGGTTTCGTTGGAGAGAACAATTCTAATGGGGACTGAACGGGCCTACCGCCTCAACCCGTGATGTTGATGATGATATATATACATATAACTTATAAGTTATACTGTAAGTTGAATGTGTAAACTCATAAATTATTGTTGAGGGGCTGGGGGAGGGGGCGAGGACGGTTCGTCGTCCCCCTTCTTTGCATCTTGGCCCTGTTCTTCGGGAATTTCTGGAGCTAGTTCTTCTGAGTAAACCCTTTTTAATTCACCCCCCTCCACAACAACAAAGTGGCCGGTGTTTCTCTTGTTGTGAGGAATGAAGACGCTTGGCGGTGGGGTTTCTTCTCCTGCCAACTGCCCGTCCTGACCACTCTGTTCTGGCTCTTGTCCTCCCTCTGGTTGTCGAGGTAGATATTTAGAGTAGTCGGTGACCTTGATTTCTTCCTCTGATGGTGAATTCAGGTCCTCCTCCCGCAGTTTCGGGCGCCTATGCCTATCCTTGAATATGATGTCTTTGGGATAGGGCCCCTGAGGACTAATGCGTTTCTCGCCGGTGATGATTTTATATATCCCGTATCCTGTGCCTATCAGAGACCCTACTCCGATTGATGTTGCTCCAATATCAAGTAGTCTTCGATTATGAGAAAAATATTTGAGAGCTGTTCTGAACGAGTTGAACATTTTTCCTTGTATTCAGAACGTACAGTTTCCCTGAAAAGGAATGAGACAATTGAATATTCCTAAGTCGCAGATGTAAAACACTGCGCATGATCAGAGACCAGAGCACTGATACACAAGGTAACGAATATTGAGTTACTTAGATTCAAGCTATTTGGTTTGTTTCTAGCATCGTTCCGGAATTCACTTCAAGAACTGCAAAAAATATAATATTACGTAAATAAAAGATAAATATATAGGCCTACGTAAATCATGTAGTTAAATCGACAATTGACCTTCATGACTAGATCGACACTCCGCACAGAAAGTAAAGCTTTCTTGTCGTTGCAATAGCTCAGTCGCTAAGATCTCTGCGTGTTGTGTAGAAGAGAGCGAGTTCGATTCTTAGTCTATACCAACGGCTTTTTTTCTAAATAACGTTGAAATAGAGTTTTATAAAGTCCTCAGATTAAGTGTTAATGATCACAGAAATTAGAAAATTACAAGTAATAAATAATATTATAAACGTTAATCCAATGAATGCATTTATATACACACATACAATTTAAATGAATATATATATATATATATATATATATATATATATATATATATATATATATATAAAACTAACAATTAAAATGAAATTAAAAAAAAATATTCCTAAGTCACACAGACAAACGTTTACAAAGGTTTAGAGTCCTTAGGCTATGTCATTTGTTGAGTAATTATTACAATATTTTATTAATAGCTTTCCCATATGTGTAATAAATGCATTCGCACAAAACAATTTTTGTTAAAAGTGTGGCTTTGGATTATTTCATTCTCACCCTTTCAATTGATTTTAACTATTTTATCTACATGTTTTCAATAGTGTTTAATTTAATGTGCATTCAATTTCATTCATGTTATGATTGAATGAATAAGCAATGTTTCAGTTATTGATTAATTACATATATTAATACTAACTATTAAATGCATGTGTTAAGTAACTAATTGCAGTATCTTTTGCAAAATCTTGAATGTTTAAATTGTCAATAATATTTCTGTACTATATACTATAAGACATTAAAAGAATTTGGAATAGATTTGGGATCCTCTACTTTATAATCACTAATTTCAATGAAAAAATATTTTCTTTCTTAGGGTTTCTACAAGTTTAATTTTAATAATATTCCGAATAGCTTTAATTGCATTATCTGGATTTTGTGCTTTTCTATTCAAATGTGTTCTATTTCCCTCTTTCATAAATTTTGATAAATTACACTGTACTTCTTGTAGTATTTAAGAATATGAGGATAGCTACATTGCAGCTCATTACATGTAGATTCTTCTTTTTAATACATGAGATTTTTAAGTCCCTGCATTATCTACATGTTTTTACTTTTGAATTTTTTCACAACATTGAGTGGAGAACATCCACTGAAGTGATTCTGAAATGAAGTGAAAAATATAACACATTTACTCTTAATATCAGTAGTACCAGTAACATATACGTTTTTCCAAGATTCATTTTGTAGACATAAATGTAAATAATCACTAGATACAACATTTACGACCCTTTCTTAGTTTTTGAATTAATATTTTGAAATTGTTCAGTAACATTGGAAACAGGATTTGTTTATCATGTTCATACAAGCCATTGATTATAGGTGCTGTCGAATAGGAATTCAGTCTAATTCAGTGTACAAAACTTTTATCAATGGCTGTGCTATTTCAGCTTGTATGCTGGTGGGAAAATGAGTCTACGACTAAGGTTTCCAGTTTCAAGGAGTGAATTTAATTTACTTTTACGGAAAAGTTCCGAGAGATAATATATGTTTATGTCACTACAGATCACAAATTCCATATGAGATTTCTAAAGTCTTTTCTTTACAAATTCAATGATGGCTATAAATATTAATAAATATTAAAAAATATGAATGATTGTAGTTAGAAGTCTGATTTACATTATAAAAAGCAAGAATTTTCATTCCTCGGCAAGATTCGAACTTTTCGATGTTTGGTTTTGTCGTCCAACGCATAAGCACGGACCTATTCAATGCTTATGTTAATAACCTACAATTTAGCTGTAGCAATGTGGTGTCATAACTTTGGGTTTGTTTACTTAATGTAATTAGATTTAATTTGATTAGCTTCGCAACAATTGGACTTCCTGTTATATCCTGTTATTTAAATATTTAAGTTAGAGTTGATTTATTAACTCTTACTGTGCAAGATGACCCTTATTTCAATAATTCTATATCACGTTAAATAGTCATTGTCTACACTAAAGTATTATCCTCATACCTCATTTCTCATCTTAATGGCGAACCGACGTGACATGAGACAGCGAGTTATAGCTCTATTTGAGGCTGGATATGGGGCTAGATCTGCTGGCCGTTTGGTCGGTGTTCCTGGAAGTACAGCCGAGAGATGGGTTCATCGTTACCAAAATTCAGGGGAGGTCGAAAATCGCCCTATTCCTGGGCGTCCCCGGGTTTCTTCATTGGAAGAGGATGCTCTCTTATTCGAGGCAGTTCGACAGGACCCCTTTCGGACTGCTAACGAAATAAGAGCAGCATCTAACTTTCCCGGTTCTTCATAGACTGTGATCAGCAGGTTGAGGAACCGCGGTATTAGGACCCTGAGGGGTGCGCAAATGGAAATATTGGGGGAAGCACAAGCTGTCGACCGTCTTGCCTTCGCTACCAATCGAGTGGATTTCGATTGGAGAAATGTAATTTTCTCCGACGAAACAACCATCTCGAGTGATTACGAAAGTCCTGTCCGTGTCTATTGTGAGGATGGTCTCCGACATGATCAGCGCTATGTGCACCGACGTGAAAGATCGGGGCGCTTTAGCATATCGTCACAGTCTAGTATATACACTCGCGAAGCTCAATACGTAGTAAATATGCAAACATTAGATAGTTGCTCACCACTAGGATCGCTAATATCGCCTCATTACAGGCAATCCAAAATATTACCGTCACAGTCTATTGTTTCTAGCACCCTCAAAACTCAAGCTTCGTGACTGTATATAGTAGACTGTGATATCATGTTGGGGTGGATGTCTTACGATGGACCTGGCGTTATAGAACGCATCGATGGCCGGTTTAATGCGGGAACTTACGAGCACATTCTGGAAAATATATTCCTTCCTTCCGCCCCTAGAACGTTTTCCCGAAGGAACATTGCTGTTCCAACAGGATAACCATCCCGTGCACTATGCCGCAAGCATTCAAAGATGGTTTCAAAGGAGACCCGAGATCGAAATCATTAATTGGCCTCCGAAGTCATCTGATTTTAATGTCATCGAAACTTTATGGGCAGAATTGAAAAATAGAAGGATAGCCACCTATGCCCACCGACGCCCTCGAAATCGAGACGAATTGTGGGATCGAGTTGTTGAAACCTGGGAAGATCTCGCCGGGGATTAGAATTTATTCCACAATCTCGTGACATCCATGCCGGACCGACTTAGAGCTGTAATAGAAGCTGATGGCATGTGGACAAGATTTTAAGTTAACAGGTCTCTTTTTGTTTCTTATGATTTTTGTTTGAGGAAGAATACTCTTAACTTCCAAGTAAGATTTATTTTTTGACGAGGTTCAGCCCACTTGTAAGACCCAGAAATTGGGCATAAATTATTCATATTTTTCGACAAATTAGACAGTCTAGGAACTCTGAAGAAATTAATTACACCTCAATAAAAAAAAGTTTTACCTGGGATCGAACACGAGACGTTTCGGTTAAGCAGTGGAACCGACATGCTGCTATATGAGCTACCGAGACAAGACAGTGACAACAGCAGTCTAGAATGTAGATCCCATAGCAGGCATTTGGTACAGAGAAGCAATGATAGTTTGTGACCCGAGCTATGTTGTGAAATCGTGGCCTTAATTGGCTGTCTTCTTCGTGATTCTTATTTTGGTCCTTGTCCTTGTTGTGGTCCTCGTAACAATTCTTGCTGTAATTGTCATGTTACGTATCGTTACGTCGATATCGAGTGAACCGCGCTGTAGAACTTTAACTTCGGACGACCAAGAGTCATCTCATTCCTTTTAAGGGTAACTGTACGTAACACAGCAACGGCATTGCTATTGTTGTCATGCATCGTCTCCATAGAGACCGCAGTTGTTGTTTCATGTAGATCAGCGGTGACCAAACTGGGTATCGTGATTACATCGTGTAATCAAAGTCATTTATACTGGTAAGGGGAGTTTCCTGTACATTGCTCTCTGTCTCGCTCACGTACTGAAGGTATCAGTGTCGGTACCATGTCGCTCTACAATCCCTCTGTCTCTCTACGAGCAGGAAAGAACGTTTCGTACAGAATGAGAAGAGGGATTTATTCGATGTTCTGTCGGAGAAAATGTTATTGTTCAATTAGTAGTCGTATATAGAAGCGACATTACAGAGCATTACGCTGAATACACAGGAATATAGTGAGGAATACATATGAGGCTCTTGAGGTTGTAAGGAGAGAAGAAAACAGCTATTTGCAAGGTGGAAAAATTTTCTGAAAAAATATATAATGGCAAATTTTCCATCTCACGTTACAATATTAATTCAATATACTTATATTAATAAATCTTTAAATCTGACATGAAGAGAATATAGTCCCTTCATAGCTTGTGAACTACACTTTTAATTTCTTTGAGTAACGCTCCCAACTTTTCGATACTTGCTCTCAACGTTTTCAAATAAACTATATGTGAATTTAAATTCTAAGCTTAATTTATATTTATTAATATTAATATGAATATTAATTTATATTGACATACACCAAAGAAATAATTTCATTGTAAAAACTTCACAATGTCCTACTGCATGTAATTAATTGGGAGTATAATAGGCTATTTTCTTCAACATTTGTGCATTAATGGACACAGTAAATAATAATGCTTGACGAACAATGAAAGAGTAGGGTCTATTACTTTAAAGTAATTAGTACTTACTACGCAAAATGAAATACTTATTCGTTTCTTGCTGTTTCGAAATACTGCAATTTTTTTCTTCAAATACTGTATAAAAATCATATTAATAAATTATGCTTTAAAAACCACTACTTTGTGAAGTATAACTGAGTAAGTCTAAAGTTTCTTGTATTACAATTGTCAAATATTGAGGGTGGGTGCGTCACGGTGTTGCGTGAGATTCACTCAGGGTAGCCGAGGTACGGTTGTGGTGTAGGATGATGTCGGGAATAATACCAAGCCGGCTACTTATTTAAAAGGCAGTGTAAACTCCAAAACTATAAGTTTATTGTCGTATTCACTTGGTAAACCCTAGAGTATGTATTTCCGGCTGACTTATAATTCAATCGTTGGTCGCACTTCTGTATCGACTCTATGGCAGCTCCGAATAAGCTCTATCCGATACTATAAATTCAATACTCTGCCCAGTACACTATGATCGAAGCTCCTAAACGTTGACGAGTAGTCTCACCGATGACAACGTTCTATCTATCGAGTCTTCGCCGGAAGAAAGACTATTAAGTTGGGCCGCCGACACCAAAAAAACTCAGTGTGTCGTGCCGTCGACACGAAAAGAAGTCGTAGTCCTGTCGACACAAAACGAAGTAGTTATTGTGCCCTGTATGTAGGGCCGCCGACACGATAAGAAGTTGTGTTCTATTTTCGCTCCCCGTCACCCTTATTTATAAAAACCTATCCTACGCTAAAACTAACTATCCTACTGGCTAACAACTACGTCACTTAACCGGCCTAAAATCTATTCCCTATTGGTCCAAAGTGACCTCATAAGCTGGACCAAGATCTCTTCTTATTGGGCGCGAAATACGTCATCTCTGAATTTAGACTTTGGACTTCCCACAACATCTAATTAGCTAGTAGATATTTCGAGAACCCCCGTTCTTTGGAAAACCCAAGCTTGGCAGTAGCTTTCCCCCGGGTCTAGTCCAACTTTAGGATTTTACGCATCGCCAAGTGTCTATATACAAGGTGGCCCTAAATCTGTCCGATGCTGACAAGTGACGAGAGGAAGCGAACCATCTGAGTGGGAAACTAATTCTAACCAAGTCGCCAGAACATCCCCGCGAATACATGTAACAAAAATATGGAGATATCACTTCGCTATTAAATCGGTCTCTCCCTCTCCTAATTACTGCTTCAATATAGACACTTGTAATAACTGTGTTTTTTTTTTTTCGTTCTGCTAACTATGTTTATAATGTCAAATTTGAATGCGACTTCTGGTACTTGTGTGTGTGTGGTGTGTGTGTGTGTGTACACATATATCTATGAGGTCATCATGACGAAGAGAGTTTAATCCTCAAAGAATAGGTAAATAATGTAGGTCATGCATATTGTTGACACTGGGTATTGTTATTTTGTTTCATAATCTTAATCTTAATAAAAAGTGAATTTGATCTTGTTTGTATCACAACCAAACTTAATTGTGTGTATATATATATATATATATATATATATATATATATATATCTTAAGAGTGAAATGAATGTTACAACAGATCATTACAAAGTTATCCTTGAAACTTACTTCCGCACAGGAGTTTTAGTTGGATAGCAGTATTGTATGATGTAGATCACAGCGTGAATCAATTTATAAGGCCAATTCGCCACAATTTCAGCAACTTCCTCGACGAAATCTTTTCAGAATTATTATTAGCAGATTAGTTTATGTGACAAAATTGTACAAGTTGAATTTTAAACACAAATAAGGTTTTTTTTAAACTTAATTACATGGTCTAAATCCGCTGTTACAATACGTCACGCCAGTAATAAAAACACTAAACTCTCGTATAGTGCTTTGTAACAAATGAAAACATAATTACGCATGAGGGAATAAATTTGAATATTGTCTTTCTTTAGGCTTGAAAAAACCTATGACGTCGTGAAATAAAAACAAGTGCTGGAAGCTCTTGTTCAAAATTGAACACAGGGAATAATAACATATTTAATTAAAGTGCAGACACGTTAAAACAGAAAGAAGTAGATGAAGACCAAGTCTTAGATATCACGAACAGTTTGTATCGGAGTCACAACAGGACATTCGGCAAAATCTTTGGAAGTTGATAATGACGAAATAGTACCGCTTATGAACATGCGAACTCCATTCAAATGTTATGAGCTCGAAAGCTGAATACAAAGGGCAGACATGCGATCCAAATAAGACAATCGTCTTTTAAGTAGACATGTGCAAATACATGGAAATATAAAAGATGCTTAGACACGGGCCCTGATCTGATAATGCATTCATACACTTTGTTCTGAATCGTTGTTTAGGTTGTAAGTCATAAATAATTCGGAATCCGAATACCTGCGTGCAAGTTAAAACTGGAACTAGACGAGTTGTTGTTTTGTGCAAGGAAAACGAGCGCAACCTTCCCATTAATGGAAAGAATTTTGTTTACAGTGGAGTACCGCTACAGACTATAAACTTCTTGTGGAATTCGCACACATTTTTCTCTGTACAAAACTATAAATAAAATACGAGTTTCTAGATTTATACGACCTTCCTACAAAAAAATTATTACTCTTCAGTTATATGAAGTGTTTCCGTGTCATTAACAACATATTCGATCGTTCCAATGAGTTATATTAGGAGTCTGTAGCCAAATCTGGACGGTTGTGCCATGACATTTTTATTAGTACTAGGCTACATGTAATATTTCAACACGAAAATATGCCGCAATGTATAGTCATACAAGTTTTAAAATATATCAACTTGAAAAACAGTAACATGGACTGAACAATATCATAATTTCTTTTTCGTACCATAATTACCTATTTAAAGAAGCTATATCAACTATTACCTAGCGCAGAGGTCTCCAAAACATTGAGTACAGTACATGTGGAGATGGATGAGGCGGAGCGCGATCATTACGTATTGGCTTCGGTTCCGTTCAGGGGCTTAAGGCTGGTTCACAATAAACCTGAACGGAAACGACAACTAGAACGAGAACGGAAATATTGTTAAAATAAATGTATTTAAATATAATCATTTTAACAATATTTCTATTCTCGTTCTCGTTGTCGTTTCCATTCCCGGTTTATGGTGAACCAGCCTTTACTCGCGAGTAGGCTTTTGGAGACGTCTGACCTAGCGTTAGTGAAATTGGTGACAGCGAGGGGGGTATTTTGACTAGATGAGCCCGCGTAGTGGCAAATTGAATAACTTAATATTCGATTTACTGTTGGGAAACTAAAAAAGAAATGCAACCAATTAATCAGCCCATGCCGTCTTCGAACCGGCGACGTCTGAGCGCAATCTCGGAGCAAGAGTCCCACTCGCTAATCCCTAAACCACGCCTATAGCCTATTTCGCATTAAAATAAGTAGAAGTTTATCTTCCATAAATGTAAAATTATTTATACTGCCTTGCCTAGTGTTAAATTCGCGGTAAAGGAAACCCAGGCTGATTAATATTCAGCAAGGAAGTAAAGACAAGCAATACGGAAACTGAGTAGAATCTACTTAAATTTAAATCATAACATAATAAACAGTGTCATGTAAATTCATACGGTATATACTTAAAATTGAGTAACTAATAATATTTTCGGCATTGATATTTGATTTCTGAACCAGGAAGTAAAGACAAGCAATACGGAAACTGAGTAGAATCTACTTAAATTTAAATCATAACATAATAAACAGTGTCATGTAAATTCGTACGGTATATACTTAAAATGGAGTAACTAATAATATTTTCGGCATTGATATTTGATTTCTGAACCAGGAAGTAAAGACAAGCAATACGGAAACTGACTAGAATCTACTTAAATTTAAATCATAACATAATAAACAGTGTCATGTAAATTCATACGGTATATACTTAAAATGGAGTAACTAATAATATTTTCGGCATTGATATTTGATTTCTGAACCAGGAAGTAAAGACAAGCAATAAGGAAACTGAGTAGAATCTACTTAAATTTAACATAATAAACACTGATATTTGATTTATGAACCAATAATGTTATATCAAGGACTGGTCAATACGAGACGTCAATTAAGATTAACATATCATATGATTACTGGCTGCGAGGTTCAATGTCTACTCGTGCATTCAAGTCTCTTTCTGTACATTACGCTTGTTATACGATTTATTTGTTAGAAATATAAATGTCATAGATACCACACATCCTTTCTCACTATGTTTTAAGCGTTTTCAATAACTAACTTTTTAGAACTATTATTCAAAGAGAGAAAAATGGGAGTCAAGAAAAAGCGTCGCACTTTTATCATTGTTAAATCGCAGAAATCAGAAGGATATGGGTTCCGCTATTAATTACATATTTTTCATTAGTCAAGAATTAGACTTAAGGGCTGGTCTAGTACGTTGTTCGTTCTTTGCCAACTGCCCGAAAACAGATTGGAACCTCATAAGTGACACCAAATAAGGCAACACTCATGAGGTAACTAAGCTAGGAGATACTGTAATGGGGCACGGTGGTCAGTTCCTTTCCCTGCTCCATTGCATACATCGCTGACTAGTAACACATTTCACTAATCAGACTTAGGTCTAGTAAGAGACGTCAATTTAAATTTTTGCATGAAATTTTGTTAAGGCTTTGGAATTATTGCCCTAAATTTTCAGTGCAAAAATATTGTATTTGCAATTTTAAAAATATGATCGTGCAAAAATGTTGTACAATACACGTTTGTGAAGTGCATTACAAAATCTCGGAAATTGAAAAACGAAGGGGACGTATTCCTGCAACCTATTGTTGCCATTGATGAGATGTTGGCACGGGTATACGAGCATGAACTAAAACATCAGTCTAATGAATGGCACCACAAAGGATCACCACGTCAAAAAAAGAGTGCGATATGAACCCTCTAGGATGAAAGTCATGCTGATAATGGCATACAACAGTGAAGATGTTATCATTAGCCATGCTGTATCTCAAGACCAAAATGTCAATGCAGCGTACTACCAACATTTTCTCGAACACAACCTACGTCCAGCTATGCGGCGCAAACGTCCACATTTCCTGAGAGACAATCCACCTTTCATCTTGCATGATAATGCTCTTGTATGTCGTATGAGCAGTAGCTGAATTATGGGATTGGGAAGTATTGAAACATCCTCCGTACTCTCCTGACATGAATCCTTGTGACTACGACTTGTTTCCACGGTTGAAAGAACCACTTAGAGGCAAGAGGTTTCCAGATATTTCATCAGTGCTTCATGCAGTAGAGCAGTCCATCACAGAGATGAACAGAAACAATCTCGGTAATGGCATTCAACGGTTATCACGGATTTGGCAAAAGATGCAGGAACACGCTGGTGATTATATTGAAGCGATGTAATAGTAATATGCGTTACAAGAGCGGTATGTTGAAGTTTTCATGTTCGAGGAAAAGTTTGAAAAAGCGAAACGTAGTTGAGCTTTTTTAATTTCCGAGAATTGAAAGAAAACATACCGCTCGTGTATCGTACATTATTTTGTGCGAAGATCGTTTATTACATACCTGAAAGAGGAATTTCTAATTAGTTGCAATGAAATCTCCATCTTGGTTTCTGTTCAATGACGGCAAATTTGCAAAACAAAAATATCTATCTTCAACATCGTTGCTTTAAAATGTTTTCTGTGTTTACTATACTCCAGCAGGCCGTGATATACGTCTATCTTTTTTTTTCCCCCAGTCTATGATGAGTCTGGAATCTGTTGATTTTTTCACGGCTTCCTTAATGTTACTTGCATCACGAATACAGTAACTTCAGTGGAGTTGTAGAGTTTACTTAATTTTTGCAAATATTTAAAAACAATAATTAACAGTGTTAGAAGCCTAAAGCAGTAAAATCAATATGTCACTTAAGCGGTAAGAAGAGGGAAATTGTTATGTGTGTTAGGTTGGGAATACTGACTGTGGAATTTTAGACTTACCGCGGATTGGTTTTGTGCGGAAACCAAGCAAATACGCACGATCTCGCACAAATGTATTTTCCATTAAGTTCAATAATATGTTCGTATAGTCTATGTTGCCATTACTTTATTTACAACCCTCGTAATTTTCTCTGCGTTACCAAAGGTGATACTTAGCCTACTTCCTTGGCTAATACACAGACATATTTGTCGGTCTGTTTTCTCTAATAACTTCTTCAACGTGTTGACTCTTCTGTTCTTTTTCTGAAGTCGCAGAGCGTGCAGCATGTTACATGTTAGAAACTACAATGTGACCATCTCTAAATGATTTGTACCACTCGAAAACTGCCGAGCGAAATGTGCCAGAAGTCTTCTTTCTTTCAGTCGATAATCCGATATGCCCTAATTTTCTGGGGAAATGGAACCAAAATTGGAAGCGTCTTGATTTTACAAAAGAAAGCCATTGGAATTTTATGTAAATCAAACTATCTGGAACATGGTCGGCCATTTTTCAGACAATCGTGGATTTTGACAATCATAAATAGTGAACAAATTAATATTCCATATTGTAGATTACACAAGAGCAACACAAACTTTTTAATTTTTTTTTGGTAGGTTATTTTACGACGCTTTGTCAACATCTAGGTTATTTAGCGTCTGAATGAGATGAAGGTGATAATGCCGGTGAAATGAGTCCGGGGTCCAACACCGAAAGTTACCCAGCATTTGCTCATATTGGGTTGAGGGAAAACCCCGGAAAAAACCTCAACCAGGTAACTTGCCCCGACCGGGAATCGAACCCGGGCCACCTGGTTTCGCGGCTAGACGTGCTAACCGTTACTCCACAGGTGTGGACAACAAACAAACTTTTTAATTATGGGGATGAAATTACATAATAAGCTCCCAAGTCAATATTATAAATTACCATCAATAGCTTCAAAACTAGATTTTACAATTGGTTATTAAATAATCCTTTTTATTCTGTTCCTGAGTTTTTCAACACAAATTTGTATGAAATTGTATTTTAATAAATAAGTTTAATTGCAATTTAGTTAGTTTTCTTTAATTTAAAAGTTTCAAATTATTTCATGTTTTTATTGTATTATTTAAATTTTATTGTTTCTTTTATTAGTGTTTTTAAAAAATGTATTTATATGTTTTTCAATGTATTCTGACGAAGCCTGAAACTGTATGTGTAATGGCCAAATAAATTGAATTGAATTAATTGAATTGAATATAAAATTCAACACCACTGGTTCATTTCACGATGAGAGACGTCATGGAAATTCACCATGCAACAGTATTCGAGACAATCGGTGATATTGGAGATAAAAAGGCCAGATATCGGATAAATTAATAGCCATAAATCTGCCATGTGTGTACCTTGAAGAAAGCGTGCAGACATTACACAGTAAAGCACACAGAAGCAGAATTCAAGGCTCTTTGCCGGCTATCCCATGTTGGATGAGAGCCACGCTATCACCTTTCACACATGACCATGAATTCTACCGGTAGAAATTCGAGCTCGCACTACTCAAGCATATACGAGTGCGCGATCACGCCCTCCATTTTGTAACAACCGGGAATCACGGCCAGGAACTGACGGCGTAACTAATTCAAACGGTCCAAGGCCTTCCATGAATAGTTGACAACTTTTCAAGTTCACTCAATCTTTTCGCACCATGTAATTCATATTAGAATGCAGTATTTGAAACTGAATTTATTGCAAGCTACAATAAATGCACTCGCAAAAATAAAATAGTGTTTCCAGTAGATTATAAATCACCAATAGAAGTAAAAACTAACTAGAGTTGTAGATTATGCTGGAAATTCTTGACTTGTTCCTTGTTCCGATTTGTTTTCTAGGAAATGCTAGGTTGTCCGGTTAGATAATTCTGACATTCGAACTGCTTTTTTACACTTCATATATTTCGCCTACCCACCGGCGTAGCTCCTGCGGTAGACGAGTTAGTCTGCTGATCCGGAGTTGCGCTACTCGGAGTATCTAAATAAATCTTGGAATTAAATAATATTATTAGCATACTTCGGATATTAGGAAAATAGATATTTTATACTAATGAACGGATCCAAAATCTAAAATTGTGTATTATATTGGAAACAAAAAATGGAGTATTCTAATGGACTTTTACATTGCCAACGTTTTCCTTTTTTCATAAATGACTTTTCCTGTTAACAGCTCTTTTATTGCCATTTTTGCTTAATATTTAGTTTAGGTATGGATTTGTCTTTCAATTTGTTCAATTTTTTGCAAAAAAAAAAATACATTTGCATTATGTCATACACGCAGAAATGTTCAAAGTTTTTGAGTCATGTATTGGCTCTGTCTTAAATACAGAGTGAACAGTAAGTAATGTCATTAATTTCAGGGGGTTATTCTTTGAGATATTTCTTTCTTTCTTTCTTTCTTTCTTTCTTTCTTTCTTTCTTTCTTTCTTTCTTTCTTTCTTTCCCTTAGTTTAACCTCTCCCTTCTAGGTGCATTTACACGACCCACGCCAACCGGGCCTTACAGGGCCGCGACCTGTCGGGATAGGAATTAAGCTATTGGATCACACACATACTTTTTTGACCACACAAGGACATAGAGGGCCTCCCCGGACGAGGGATCAGCTCAGTGCCAGGGCCACCTCCGATACAACACAAACATTTAAGACATTACACAGCATTCACTCACACATATGAAAGGATTAAGGGAAGGATCGCCGTCCATGGCCGGACTTTCAAGAGGTACAATCCCGGCATTTGCCTGGAAATAACTGAGGAAACCATGAAAAACCTCAGTTAGGATTGCCGGCCCCTGGGATCGAACCCCGGACCTCCCAATGCAAGGCCAGCCCTTTGAGATATTTCAAACAAAAAAAATCAATACAATTTTGCTTGTTTCTCCCTTCTCCCTTTTCTGTTAATACGTTACCGGTAACACAATTAAAATTACAGTAGACCTTGGATAACTGAAATTAAAGAGATTTGAATTCAGCCAACCGTGTTGAAACATAAAGGGATGTGACACAATTAAATGCGACATAAAGAATTCATTATTATCCATAAATAAATGGGAATGATTAATAAATCCGGGGAGCATAAAGACTGGGATAATCTATTTAACATGATCCAATTCTAAATTACCGATACTTAACTGTGGTACTAATTTCCAAATGAATTAAATTCTTTGTAATGGCATTATTATTCATTACAATTACAATTATTGGTGTCACACTGATATGTGAATCGTTTCAATCATCAACTGCACTGTTGTCTTGAGACTAGGTCTCATGAAATGAGGAAGCAATTATGAAATTATTATCAAAAAGGTTCCGCCTTGTTAAATTTAATTTCTAGGAGTATAAAGACAGAAATGAAAATATCTATCAACATTTTATTTCAAATCCTAAACATTATTACAATCCAAACTATGCTCGCAATAACAAACACAAACAGCACAAACATTTCTCGCAATTATAGGGATATTATGAATTCCGTGCCTCTTTTTCGCTTCCTATATTCATATTATAATGCACTTAGATTTCAATTTGCCGATCTTAATTCTTTTTACTTACACATGTTCTACTTGTAAAATTTGTTTAACCATATTTTAATTTGAGTGCCTTTAAATTCCTCTTTTTTCTATTTTAATAGCCAGAATGATCCATATTTTTTATTATTGCCTTTTTGAGCCCATATTTCATTTGAAGATTTGTAGCTCATTTCAAATTAATTTTTGACGTCTGGCACATTTTCAGTGTTTTAATACTAGAGGTCTAGTTATAAGATCTTGAAAAATAATGAATTTTCTCCGAAATGACAACAATAATAACAGCGCGACAGAACAATACATCGTTATTTTGTTAAACTGCCTCGAGACCCACCGTAATGATACCACAATTCTTCATAATGCATTCAAATAACATGGAACCACTCCCGCCAAAATTATACAGTATAAACTCAACGTTATGTGGCTGGCTCGGAGCAAATCACCAAGCCGAGTCCTCCAAAGCGAATTTTATTATTGTTCGGTAGATGACGGATTCCAAATAAGGAGCTTGCAATATGCCCTGATTATTTCAGTTGTTGGCGCCAGACCTAGGTGTTCCCTCAGCAATATCTCCCTTCATCGTATGGTCCGTCCCAGAATCTGTAGAGTAACTTTGCGCATATGACTGTGGAGTCTATCTGTGCCGGAGTGTATTGCGGGCAGCATCAGCGTGAGGCCGCTAAGGGGTAAGATGTTCGTGGTAGAAGATAGAGTAGATTTCAGATAGAAATTATCTCTTCCCTGCAAGCGATTGCTCGTTTCGTTCAAGCAATGCCTCCCCCCAGAGCAGTCATTGACCCTAGCCCTCCCACATACGCAGAGGTCTTGTTTCATCTTTCTACTTTACAGATTCTACTTTACCGCTGGTAGTATGATAATGATGATGGTGGTGATAATGGAAACAATGATATTGAATGATGAAAGAATTCTTGAATAAATGATATGGCAAACTAATTTGTCTTAGGCCAGTTTTAAGATGGTCAGTAATTAGTTTACGATTACATTTACTTGAACTTCACCAACAGTTTGATTTTACAATATTCGATTAGAAGTCATGTCTCGGTGAAATATCCGCCTAAATGGAGCTTATTTTTACCGTAACGTATCTTCCAGTAAAGTCCTAACAAGATGATATTTTGAGGTTATGTTCTGATGAACTGAACAAAATGGCGGAAATAAATCATGTAGTTTCCTTCTGTACTGCTCATGAACAGTTAGAGATACACATAAGGAGACATAAAATATCAAAACAAGAATATATCGTTACGAAATTTTGAGCATGAAGAGATTTTTTAAGCGATTCAGCTTGCCAAAACCTTCAATATATTTACTTTGTGGTCTTATTCGTAAAGAAATTCGCCATAAGACGGAGAGGTAAGCTCTGTTAAGTCAGAGTTCCTGGAACGACTTCAGAATACTGTGTAAGTACATTTATGTCGTTATTGTATTATTGAATTATTTATTTTTGGTACAAGGAACACCTATTTTTATGTACTTATTTATTTACCCTTATACCAAAAATAAAAACATGTGCTTTTAATTACTTTTAATTGGCGCAGTCACTGTATATAAGTACTTACGCGGTATTCTGAAGCATAACGGAGTTCCTCGAGGGACTCTATGTTAATTATTAATTAACAATTTACTAAATTTTAAGCTTCATATCGTCTTATTCAACAAGTGAAAGATTGTAACCAAGGTGAGTGAATGAATTGACTCGTTATATTAATATGTTATTTGTACAGATTTTACTCTGAATTGGCTTTGTATCCAGAAATGCCATTTTTTTTTCTGTGTTGAAATCATATTAAATTTGTAGGTGTTCTCTAAATTATGTATAGCCCGCTGGAAGTTCAGATTCTGTTGCAATAATAATTTGGCCGTCCGCGAATAATAATGTATCAAGCTAACAATTTCGTTGCAGTCTAATTCCAGCGTGATAGTTTTGTCTGGATAATGTGGTTCATATAGATTATGAAAAGAAGTGGAGAGAGACCGCAGCCTTGTCTCCCTCCCTGAATAATAGGAACCCAGTCTGAGAGCCTAACCTCAATTTTTAAGACAATTTGGTTACTTTTATATATATAGCTTTAATTAGCTGAGTAGACATATTATCGTTAACTAGTATCTCAAGGAGTTTATGTCTGTTAACTCTGTCGAAAGCTTTAACGAAATCAACAAAACCTATATGCGTTTCAATATAAAATTCTGTTTTTCGACTAATATTTTCAACGTCAAGTAATTATCTCAACAGTATACATATAATATATATATAACAAAATTGTTACAATCATCATAAAGTGATTACACATTTCGTGATAGGCTATTTGCTTTAGTGCTGGTGGTGGTGATTTCATATTGCTAATGCAACACGCAATGCGCGTAATGACAGACACCAGAATGCCGGATGTGGGAGCGTAACCAACCTTCCTCAGAGCGATCGCGGTAAGAGATTGTTCACTTCGTTATAATATCTGAAGTATTTTTTTTTATTTTAATAAAAATATGTAAAGCAGTCATGAAGGCCTCCAGTAAGTAAGCGAAACTTTACGTCAGAATTTAATTCGCAGAAATCTACCTAAGCTCTCCGTTAACGTAACACATGATGAAATTTCCCACGTACAACATAAAATAAGAAAGCTTAGCAGCGACACCATAATTGTTTGGAGTTTCGAAAACAAATTAGTGCAATATGAGATGAAGTTGTTACGCGAATAAATCTGAAATATCTCTTAGCCTACTTATTACTGAAAGTAAATGTACATGAACCAACCAACTTAAAATCGAACACTCCCAATAGTTTCTTAACTGATCGGAAAATGTTATGTCTATGCTCGGAAATTTTTTACTCTAAGTGGCAATCTTCAGCATCACTTCGATTTCGAGCATCCTCAAGTTCGTCAAGCGTCTTAGTAGGTTCTGGAACATGCTGCATACAGTCGCGACTTATCACTAGAGCCCGGATTTTATGTGATTACATATTTTGTTCCTATATATGCAGCTATAAGAAAAGCTAAAATATCGGCGAATTACACCGAAGGGATCATTATTCCGAAGTTTTAAATTACATATTTTTAAATATTTTGGTGCATAATAAATACTTCGGCATATACTACAAATTTCACGTATTTTGAAGGATATTGCTTATTTTGAAATAACATACATTTTTCATCAATTTTCTTTCGACTTGACTCGAAAGTTATGTTTGAAAATTGTTTATAAATCTTGTTCTTCGTCTCTAAGATATAAAAACAATTTAGTAATTGAAAATAATAACGTACTGTCAAAAAATGAACATCCCTTTGCCATGCTAACATTTTGTGTATCCCTTAAGAAGTAATGGTAAAGTAGGAACAAATACCAATGCGAAGGGTGGGTCATTGTATTGCTACGCGCTTAACAGAGTGAAAATTACCCTGTGGGTATTACCGTTTGCACAAACATCCCCCAGTCAGTCGCTCTGAAAAGAAACAGTAGATCTTTCAGTTTTCTTGAGAAACATTCTGACATAAGGTGACACAGCTAGCTAGTCTACTGCTATGGTGCCAGTCGCATCCAAGTTAAAAGATTGGATTTCAATTAACGATGCCTTTACTAGTGACGGGGAAATCGTATTGTGCAAAGTGTGGGACCAACGTATTTAAAAACTGAACTTCATGTCACAAACAAAAAAACGTGTTCCGTCGAAAAAAAAAAAAATTCTTCTTACACAAGTGGTGCTGGAACCTTCTTCGTCTTCTACCAGTAAATTTAATAAATATTTGTGCATGGTAATAGTTGCTCCAAATATAAAGTAGTATAAACTTGGAGTGCCAAATTTTCGAGCATTCCTACGCAAATACTGGAACTTCAACATTCCGGATGAATCAACACTCCGGAAAAATTATTTGAACTACTGCTACATTGACACAATGGAAACGATTAGAGCTTAACTTGACGATTCCTACGTATAGGTTGACGAGACCATCGATGACTGCAGAAAATATGCAAAAATATTTAATTATTAATTGCGCCTCCAAACAATAATTAAATGAGATTGAATTACATTTGCACCTGTAATTTTTTTATCAATATGCAAAAATACATCTAATAAAAATTAGATTTTAAGATACATATTTTTTATTTCTTACATATTTATCCACATATTTTGCAATTTTTTTAGCTACATAATATTTATTTTCATATTACATAAAATTCGGACTCTACTTATTACGACCACAGTCTAGTATATACAGTCACGAAGCTCAATACGTAGTAAATATGCGTCCATAGATAGTTGCTAACCACTAGGATCGCTACTATCGCCTCATTATAGACAATGCGAAATAGTACCTGCACAACCTATTGTTCCTAGTACCCTCATAAACTCAAGCTTCGTGACTGTATATACTAGACTGTGGTAGAAGTCTGTCGCCTGGGATCGTAACCAGTGTGTGACAGCCGTCTACAACTCTCTGTTGATCCCACAGTATGATAATTGCCCCAATTCCGGTGGGGAATATGTTGAAAAACAGTTCATCAATAATTGCTGTATCTATTCCAATAAATCTTTTCATGATATTGTGTTTCCTTTCTGTAAACGGCCTCAGGGAAGCTTACTTCCTGGACAGCTCTCGTAATTGCGCTCGAGTGGCCAAAATTTGTATAAGCACTCCTTTTAGAGTTATACACATGGTGGAAGAAAAAAATAACTTCTTTATCTGCCCCCATGAGAATGTTTGCTTGTGAGATGTAGTTGAAAATTAATCGCGACCTTAGGAGTGGAGTGATTTTTTTTTTCTGCGACGTTTCATTCCATAGTTGAATAATAGTTTTATTCATGTGTCTACAAACAATTTCAAACAAATTACTTAATAAGACAAGAAGTAAATTGTCAAATTACTATTTGATACAAAAGGTTACATCAGATTAACAATAGTTGCTTACCACTGTAATATTGAAATTGATGAATTGTTTCAATGGTCAATTTACAAATGAAATTACATAAAATTATACGGCTTGCCAATTTTATTATTGCGGGTCTTAAAGATAACATCTGTTTTATTTAATAGCATACTGAGAACCTACACGCGTAATGATATTCCCATACCGGTTTCCAATAAATTTTGCATCTGCGATACAGAAGAAAATAAAAATAAATCTCTTCTAATAATAGTCGTAACCGCTTTCAAATAAGGACAGCCAGAATATAAAGTAGGGACAAGCGGAAATCAATCGTTCGTTACCCGCATTATGCACCTGTTCTTAAAAATGTGTCTCGTAGTGCCAAATTGTTTTCGGCAGGCGATAAGTCTATCAGTTCTCACTCTTAGGCAGCAATTTCTCATACATCTCAGACAACAGAAGTGACAGACAGACGGGAATTTCACAATGTCATACCACTAACCGGTCCTGCAAGGTCCATTATTTAATCCTTCATAATTCCTCTCAGAGTACTCTCATTGTAAAGATAATACAATTATATGGTAAATTAATTAATTATTGGAAAGAACTTTGTATTTACTTTCTCAATATATGAGATAAAGAGAAACTACAGGATGGCCCATTTAACTCTTTCGCCTCCGATAGCGTGTGAAATATTTCAGATACACACAAACCGACAATTACAAGTTAAATTACATCGAAAGGGACATCTGATACATGTAATGTATTTTGTGCGAGATCGTGCGTATTTGCTTGCTTTCCGCACAAAACCAATACGCGGTAAGTGTGAAATACCACATTCAGTATTCCCAACGTAACACAAATAACAATTTCCCTATTCTTACCGCTTAAGCGTCATATTCATTTTACTGCTTTAGGCTTTTAACATATTATTTTTAAAGACGTTCAATATAGTAATAATCATAAATTGGAAACTTACCATTGCAATTTCACCTAAATTGCACTGTTAATTATTGTTTTTAAATATTTGCAAAAATTAAGTAAACTCTACAACACCACAAAAGTTACTGCATTTGTAATGCAAGTAACATTAAGGAAGCCGTGAAAAAAATCAACAAGATTCCAGACTCATCATAGACTGGGGGAAAAAAAAGACAGACGTATATCACGGCCTGCTGGAGTATAGTAAACACAGAAAACATTTTATAGCAACAATGTTGAAGATAGATATATTTGTTTTCCAAAGTTGCCGTCATTGAACAGAAACCAAGATGGAGATTTCATTGCACCTAATTAGAAATTCCTCTTTCAGGTATGTAATAAACGATCTTCGCACAAAATAATGTACGATACACGAGCGGTATGTTTGTTTTCGTGTTCTTGGAAATTAAAAAAGCTCAACTACGTTTCGCTTTTTCAATCTTTTCCTCGAACATGAAAACGTCAACATACCGCTCTTGTAACGCATATTACTATTTTGTACATGAAATAATTTTTTAAGATATTACAATCAACTTTCTTTTTTTAAATTGGAACCAACTATGTTTTGTATTGCAAATGTTGCACTAGAACTGTCTAATAACTGACTACTTTACAGAATGTTTGAATATCGCCGGTAAGAGTAAACATATAAACAATGTCTGACGCACCCTTTCTTATGTCTAGTTCATAATGCTGATGTAATTGAAGATCGAACACACCCATAATACTGTATACTACCCAATACAATCCTTATTTCTTCAGTTCTGTACTGGAAAATTGAACGATAAGACATCGGCGAGAAATCTGATTGCACACCGAAGATTTTGTGTTTTGTTTTTTGAGAATAATTGTTTATTTTTTATTGTACACTAATTTTATGTTACTTCACCATATGCAATATTTTCAAAGTACGTATTAAAATGTACAGTAGTGGCAAAAAACCGGACCGACCCTTGTAGCTGATTTCAGAGCCGTGTTCACTCCAGAGCACGATAGACTGGTAACTAAGACTTTGGCGGTTCGAATCCTGCCTGGGAAGGAAACTTTTTTTTTGTTCATTATTCAGATTTATTCCCAATACTTTTCGATTGCTGGTAAAATTCATGTTCTGGGAATAATAAATTAATTAAGTAGTAAAATATAGCTGCAAGATTACTCAACACATTTGTTCATAATATAAATTTACAATTTGGGTCCATTGAACATTTTTAATAAAAATCGTTGTAAGTATAAAGTTGACAGCTTACATACAGCAGTCCAGAACTTTTTACATTGCTTTGTCCTTTATGAAGTCTTGAAGCTTCGTACAAGAAGATAGTTGAATCACTTGACAACTGAAGACAATAATGTTGTGATAATGTGTGTTGGGCAAGCTCGTGGTCCAGGTAACACAGGGGTTTCTCCGGGAGCTTCGGTTACCCTGTGGAATCCCAACAAACTTCCATCATCATCATCTCATCTCATCGCGAGTGTAACGCAGATCAGCCTTCTATGGTGCAGCCTTCTACGGTCAAGCACTCGTCATTAGCAAACAAACAAAAAAATACTGGAAAATATAATAAAATCTCAAAATGTAGGCCTACTCAACAACTTGAGAAACATTTACATTAACTGGCGAATTATTATTAGCAAAAACAATTTATTAAACGATAATTGCAACTGCACATATTATCCAGCGTAAAAATTCATTGCTGGTGAGAAACTGGCGAAAATTTCCATCTCTCTTTAAAACCAATCCATCTATCACCCCTTAAATCCAATGTGTCCATCGCCCCATAAAATCAATCCATCTATCTCACTTTATGACCAATCTGCCCAACTCAATTTAAAATCAATCCATCTATCTCACTTTAAAAGCAATCAGTCCATCACTCTTTAAAATTGAATTATTTATATCCCTTTAAAAGCCAATGTATCCATCTCGCTTTAACAACCAATCTACATATCTCCCTTTAAAACCAATTTGTCTATCTTCCTTTATAACCAATGTGCCTACCCCTTTAAAATCAAACCAGCTATCTCACTTTAAAAGCAAACGGTACATATCCCTTTAAATATATATATATATATATATATATATATATATATATATATATATATATATCTACTGTATGTCCTTTTAAAACCATTGTGAACATCTTTTAGAATCCCTTTAAAACCAATCAGTCCATATGCTATTAAAATGAATCTGTCCGTCTGTTCATTTCACTGTTTATCCTTCCATCTGTCAATCTGTCCGTCCTTATGTCTGACTATCCGTTCATCTATCTGTCTGTCTGTCCTTATATATGTCTGTATGTCAGTCGGTTTCGCCATATGTCTGTCCGTCCGGCTATGTCTGTCCATTTGTCAATCGGTCTGGCCATGTCTGTCTGTTTGCTCATTTGTCAATCGGCTCGGTCATATGTCTATCTGTCAATCCGTGAGTCAGTCTGTCGGACCATATGTCTGTCTGTTAGTCTGTCCATACATCTGCTGCTTTTGTGACTATTCCTTTAATATTATTCCATTCTTCATTTACATATCTGCTTAAGATACATTGATATATATATATATATATATATATATATATATATATATATATATATAAGCCTACTGATTCATTAAATTGTAGTATAGTTATTTTTACTCTCTCCATGTAGCGAGTGAACTTTGTAAGTCATAATCGAATATTAATGTTTGTTACTATTTCTGTTTCTCTTCCACCGTTGCGGTATTGCACATTTTGAGATAAATAAAAAAAAATGATCACTGTTAATGTCGCAGTCTCTGTAAACTCCAGTGTTATGAACCAAGTTTGCTATTTTTTTTTTTTTTGTTTACTATCACACAATCCATTACACTCCCTGCGCCTCTTGCTTCCCAGATATATTTGTGAATATCCCTGTGTGGAAAAAAGTATTTGTGATTTTCAAGCCAGCTAAAGTTGCGAAGTCAATTAGCAGTTTGCCATTATTATTAATATTTATTATTTATTCTCCATGATCATCACAAAATTTCTTTCATAGCTATAGGTATCTCCTAACGTGCGTTAAAATCTCCCGCTATTACTGTACAGTCACTAGGATTAGTTTTGTTCACAGTATTCTGTAGTGTCTCATGAAATTCAATAATTGTGTCCTTTACTTTACCTTTTCCAGGTCCATTTACTCGATTATTGTAACATGGCTTCGCTGTGCTTTTAGACAGATTTTCATTATTTTCTAATTTATTAACACATAGCTATGAATTTCGTTTCTCAATTTATTCTTATTAAAACTTGCAATACCTGTCGCTGCTCTAATTTCCACTAGGACACCCCTGTAGATAATAGTCTTAGTTTCCTGTATGACTGCAATATCTACTTTCATTTCATTTAATTCCTTCTCTAGCTCATATTCTTTGTTCGTTAATCCTCTTGCATTTAACATCCAAATTTCCTATTTTTTCGTTGTACGTACTTCTATATACTTTTTCCTAGCCTTAGTTGTCAACTTTCGGTCAAGCCACCTTTTTTTTCCCCCCCCTTTATGAGAAATTGTAATATTAAGATTTCCCTGGATTCGTTCCTGGCGATTCGTAGAGTTAGTAATGTCGATGGGGCTGCCTTCTTCAGGCTAAATGACTTAGCCTCCTATTGTTTTCCCCTAATAGAAAAGTTGCCTCCTCCGCTCATTTGATCGTTGAGGACATGTCCGTTGTTACTCCGGAATGAGTTCCAGATTCTACCTAAGGAGATAGATTGTCTTTTCTCAATTCACCATTTAATGTCATCTTGGCCGATGAGGACTTCGCACGTTTCCCCGTGCACGGGGCCCTTCGTCCAGGTGCTACACAGTCGGGCCACTGTGACCTGGGGCTAGTGAGGGAAGGGATGCCAACCCCTTTGGTGAGACTACCTCGAAAGGGTTCTCACCCACTACCCACATTATAAATCTATTTATTGGTCTCCCGGCGAAGAGATGGACTGATGTGAGATCATAACATACCACTTGGTCTAATAGGCATACAAGATTGAGAGACGAAGAAGAAGAAGAAGAAGAAGAAGAAGAAGAAGATGATGATGATGATGATGATAATTGGCCTCAAATGTATACAAGTAGTCAATCACTTAAAATACTGAAAAATCATTCTCTAAATATTAGTCTATATTTTTGCTTCAGGAATCAGTAAAAATAATCTAAATAAATAACAAAATTAATTTTTTGCGCAGCTTTAGAGGAAAACCACAACCTACTAACAAAGAAAGTTCACCAAGTGATAATGGATTTTCACAACGATTTTTCCCCCATACGTTACATTTGAAATAAGAAATCTCCCTATAAATTTCTACATCCGGAGAAGGCCTAGCCTTCGGGATATGAATTTTCAAAATTTTCACTCTTATAAATCTCATATCTCCATTTATATCGTAAAGAAGAAAATGTTTAAGGCCCAAAATATTTGTGCATTGCCTTCAAAATCAGAGAAGCTTATAAAAACTCACCTCTTCAAGCGGTTTCAAGAAGTATGCTTTCCATCTGTCAGTGATCATAGCATTCTCTTGGTAGACTCGTGGACCAGTTACCGAGGTAGACAGAAAGAATAACTCCAGAAAGTAAAACGGTGGAAGTGTTAACAATAAAAGCACACTGCTTCGATTTTTCAGCCTCTTGACGTTTATGGTTTTAGGCCTTGGAAAAATTTCATTCGGAAGTTCTCTGATAGTATTTTGTTACTTGACACGAATAGTATAGACCTATTATATAAGAGAGATAATGTGATAAAACTGCAGTCCCTAAAGCATAATCAGCTTTCATCTCCTAGATATGTAAATATGTTTAAATATGGCTGGCATAAACCGGGTACCTTGACAACAAACCTGATAAATTCGTCACTCCTGTAGAATTCTGTTTTCACGTTGTGTACAGAACTACACTAAAACTGACTGTGAAAAACTTATTTTTCTGAAATGTTCGTGATGCAAACTTCCATTGTGTTTACAATGATTTTCACTACTGTGATCCGTAAAGTGAGTAATTTAAAGTATGCTTACATTTCCTTATAATTTCTATATAGACAATTTCATAGTCAATATCATGAATATTATGTATCTGGTATGTCATCTTAATAACTTATATTATTTAAAGAGATTTTGACAGTACGGTATGCAGTTAGATGAGATTTATTGCCTGACATGATGCACTTAGCAATGTTTGCATAGCTGTTATAGCTCTGGATTGAAGAATTTGAAAAAATCATATCTCGAAAACTGGGCCCTTTCAAGATGTAGAAATTTATAGGGAGATTACTTATTTCAAATGGAACGTATGGGGGAACAATAGTTGTGGAAATCCATTATCACTTGGTGAACCTTCCTTGTTAGTAGTTATATGAAACAGTAATCTCACTAGAGGTTTTGATTTATCTAGAGAAAATCAAAACTCGAGTGGGATTTAATTGACTATTACACAATTAGAAGTAAGTATATAAAGATTAGAATAAATACAGTACTCTAATACAATCAAATATTAATTCACTTACTGAAATTCTATTTCACTAATGTTAGCTTCACCAAAACGTTTGAACGGAGCCGCCATTTTCAGATGACTGTCTATGCTGTAAACAAATGACGATCGCAAAGCATGTATAGTACCATAAAGAATTTGCAGTTTGAAATGTTGGCCAACAAAGAAACGAATGGTAGGAAGGTGATAAAAACAGGAGACAGTATATAAAGATTAGAAGAAATAAAGTACTCTAATACAATAAAATATATATTAATTGACTTACTAAAATTCTATTTCATTAATGTTACCTTCCCCAAAATGTTTCAACGGTGCCGCCATTTTCAGTCGACTATCTATGCGGGAAACAAATTACGATCGCAAAGCATGTTTTATAGTACCGTAAAGAATTTGCAGTTTAAAATGTTGGCAAACAAAGAAACAAATGCTAGGGTAGTGATCAAAGCAACCAAATGCTAGGGAAACGATAAAATTAAACAAATGCTAGGGAAGCGATAAAATTGTGCGATAAGCAGCCATGATTGGTTGAAAGATATCGTTTCGTACCGTTTTATTGGTCAAAAGTAGTATGACGTAGTAAAAGGGTAATAGTCATAACATAACAATCTACCTCATTGTCTACATAAATACTGTGCGTATTTCATAGATTATCTGTTGCCCTTAGAATCTGTTCAGAAGAGTCTAACTACGTAGATAATGCCACACTAATCTAACTGCTCGATCAGTGTTCATCCTTTACTAATTATACAAAAAGAATCCATTGCTCCTAATTTCAAGGAACATAATAGCGTAACCCCACTCACTGAAATCCCAAACTTTTATCCTAAGATACTCGTAAATTATAATGTGCCAATTTATTGTGTAAATAGCTTAGAAAATTGAACACATGTTACTGTTTTTTAAAACGCAAAGAAACGTGTTTCACCTGTTAGACAGGACTCCAACGTGTCCTTAAGATCAAAATCCATACTTATCCGTGACCCACTGGACCAACCTTATTATCTCATAAACATATTTAACGAAGCAAAATAGCGCACTTTGATATTTAGAAGCGAGCAGTGGGATCTAGTTCAAGGCGTCGGTCGTCTGGACAAACTCGCGTTACGTCTGGTAGCCAGAATACATTAAATTTTGTTGTAAGAATGGTGGAGGCTACTGGAGTAAGGGCAGCCATGAACACGAAGCAATAGGAGTGATCTTTCAGTTCATTCGGATTTCATTCTACGCAAAGATGTAGCTGAATCGCGTTCCGTGATCTAGTGACCAGCATCCTCTCCATCCAAAGTTCATAAGTTCCTGGATTCAAATCCATCAGAAGATAATGAATTTTGAAGAGGGACACAAATTATTAACATGACTTCCTTCGAAAGAGAAGTAAAATTCGGAATATTTAAGAACGTAAGAGAACCTGTCCCTTAATCAGAGGAGATGAAACTCGCAATTTTAGGCAGGGAAATGGAATTGGTACACAGTATTATGATGTGACATGAGATATATGATATATGGTATGACATTAGATAGGCTAACTTATATATGATATTTACTTAATTAATTGTTTGTTTATTTATTTATAATTTAACATTATTTATTTATTTATTTACAATTTAACTGTGTTTGTTTGTTTGTTTGTTCGTTCGTTCATTCACTCATTTATTTATTTGGAACACAAAACTGATGTATACAGTAAGTATTCGGACCTAGAAGTAGTGGCAATATATTGGAGTAGTTTTTTGTCTTCATGTACAGAGTGATTAATATTGACAGAGAAATCAGAGTATCCAATCCTGTATTTGCTCCAGAGATGTCAAGTCACAAGCCATTCAGCTAATGACACGTCTGAATGCTTTGTGTGTTTGCTTCTCCAGGAAAGAACCTGCTAATGAATGGACATTGGAGCCTACCAATTAATGACAAACCTCGTTCACCTTGCCTACGAGACAGACCAAGCCATTAGTCATAATGGTCAAGTGACAGTCTGACGTAGGAAGTGGAACTTAATACATGCGTGCCAAAACGCATTGTGATTGACGAACTATGGTTTCGTAAGAGAGACGTTGCAAGGATATGCAGTTTTAGCAGTGAAAACCACCAATGTCACTAACGTTTTAATCACCCTCACTATCAAATAGTTGGCTTGAGTAACTGTGAATCTTCTCCTTCTTTACTATCAAGAAAAATTATGATCATATCTAATCTTGAAATATTGAGAGAGAGAGAGAGAGAGAGAGAGAGAGAGAGAGAGAGAGAGAGAGACATCAAATGTCATGTCTCCAAATTACGTGGTGCGGCTTTTCAGTTTTCTTTACTTCTCAATTAGAGAAAAAAGCAGATTTAGAGATTTTCGAGGAACTACAGTACGTACAGCATTTTCAATGTCCTCATACAGAAAAGTAGTCTTGGGTATGGTATGGTATGGTATGGCTTGGCTTAGCTTAGCTTTTCGAGGGCGGAGCCGGAAAAGATTTTTGCCTTTCAGTCTTATAATGTCCAACTGTGAGCCTTTTATTTGATTATTATCCAAACCTGACAGGTGTCCTGGGTACCATTTGTGAATCCGATACTGACAGGTGGCATATTCTGCCTCAGCCCAGACAGGGTCAAATTCCATTCCCAGAAGAATATCTGATAAGTTCCAGGACTCGAAACTCCACGTCCTTCCTATATCAGCATCGGAAATCCGTACTACTTCACTTGAAACTTCACTCCAGGCTACTTTTTATTATTGCAGATGATAGATGATATGACAGGAAGCTGAAGAGTGTTGGTGAGAAGATAGAGGTAAAGAGGAGTGTCCCGAGAAAAACCCTCTGCAACGTTGCAACAAATTCCATCACGGTCTAGCCAGGGACATACATCGGTTCGCCAAGACGGAAGATGTATGTATGTATGTATGTATGTATGTATGTATGTATGTATGTATGTATGTATGTATGTATGTATGTATGTATGTATGTATGTATGTATGTATGTATGTATGTATGTATGTATGTATGTATGTATGTATGTATGTATGTATGTATATATATATCTGTCCTTACGTCCCTTTGTGTGTAATGATTTTTCTCAAACTACTGGACGGATTTTGTTAATATTCGTTACTTAAGAGTTACTTTATCCCGAAATTATGCACATAAAAATATTTTAGTAAAAATATTAATAGAGAAGTATTTGGAATCAAAATAAGAAAGCTCTAACTCAATTCTATCATATATATTTTTTAATTTGTCTCGCATAAGGAGAAGAAATATAAAATGACCGTTCAGAGCAAAAGTGGTGTACCGTAAGTTAAAATTGGGTAATGAGGTTTAAAGTAAAAATTCTGTAAAATACAGCGCAAAGTAGCAGTTAATATGTCCTTCGTGCTATCCACTGATTACTAATAGTTTAAATAAATTGAATATTAATTGCTACTTTGCGCTAATATTTTACAGAATGTTTACTTTAACACTCATTACTCATTTTTGACTTACACCACTTCTGCTCTGAACGGCTCATCTGTTACTGTATACCTCGATGTTTCGGAAAAAATATTAAATTATATGGGAAATTATTTTTGTTTTATTTGAGAATTTATTTATTTCATTAATTAATTAATGTTTCGGAAAAAAGATTAAATTATATAGGAAATTATTTTTGTTTTTATTTGGGAATTTAATTAATTAATTAATTTATTTATTTAATCAGTCAGTCAGTCAGTCAGTCAGTCTGTCTGTCTGTCTGTCTGTCTGTCTGTCTATCTATCTATCTATCTATCTATCTATCTATCTATCTATCTATCTATCTATCTATCTATCTATCTATCTATCTATCTATCTATCTATCTATCTATCTATCTATCTATCTATCTATCTATCTATCTATCTATCTATCTATCTATCTATCTATCTATCTATCTATCTATCTTATTTAATTTATTTATTTATTTACCCATACTTGCTGCTGAAAGATCAAACATACTTTATTTAACTATGCTGCAAGAAATTATTTAGCAAAGAAATTCAACGTGGGCGAGAATTGGCTGACCAACAGCCTTCAGTCAGAAACAGTTCATTCACGTGATGTACATTTAAACAGCCTTATTTCCTGCCGGAAAATGTTCAGATATGGATTTTGTCGCCCTTTAAAACCTATCGTCCTCGTCCGGAGTTGAACCCGCACACTTCTGATTCAAGGTAGCATAACAACCACTAGATAATCGAGGACGACTTATGGACACTGTGCAATAATCATTAATACACATTTTTAAACGAAATATTGTCACAGTTTCAGAAATAAAATCGCGATGGTGGCATATAGCTGCTGCCTAAAGCATATCACGTAAAGGGAAATCCGCTTTTTTTTTCTATGTCTAATGTTAGGTTAAATAAAGAAATAAATAACCTCTATACCTTACGGTAGAAGAGGGCCGACTAAGAGTAAAGAATAAGCAAAATCATCGTCGTCATAAAAAATTACACCTTCAGGCTCGTTTCGATAGGAATTATTGCAGGAACAACGACGATATGTACAATTGTTTACAATGGAAGATACTGTGTTTCATCTGACTTCCGTTGCTAAGGAAATGACCTTAGAGTAGTGTAACATAACTCATTGTCATTGCTAACAACTCACGCCAGGTGTTTAAATTGTAGTAATATTCTTATCATTTGACTCTTAAGCCTAATGTTTTCACGTTAGAAGTTCATATTGTCCAACAGGACAAAGAAAACCCTTGTCCAGTGACTAAACACACCGGGTAAAAAATGTTCACGAATTGGAGGTAGAAATTGGTCCCTTCATGTATTTCCGCGCCTGCTTATGAGAGTACTGTAATAAACCGGCATACTTCCTCCACTATTATGCGTCCCGGATCTACAGTAGAACTGAAGTTAAGACAGAGTCCATTACGAAGTTCACTTCTGGGAAACCAGGCGGCAGCACCGATACAATTCCAATTTGTTGTCCTTACGCTCCGTCGTGTGACGGCAGAAAACAAGTTGGGAAGCTATCTGATTTTCTTGTTACTGGGTTTGATCTACGTGCATTTATCGGCGGTACAGTCGTAAAATTTGCATAAGACATTCTGTCAGTCCTTCGTAAGGTAACTTCCAGATGGTAGGCCTATATTCTATAACCTCTATTATTTATGTATGACAGACTGACAGTTAAAAATTATATCTCAAGCATTTTTTAAATTCACATTACTATTCACTTCGTAGTCACACTCACTTCCACATTAATTTGTCTGTTTATTCTATACACACTACGCAGAAGAAAATTTCACGACGAAACTAGTGTACAATGATTTCGACTTGTTACCCGATGTGTTTAATTTCAAATACAATCACGTTTAAACAAAAGTCCATTAGGCCTATTTCATTATGCATTATTCTCAGACAAACTGACTCAGAGGTAGAGAATATAACCAAAATCCGATCATCACATACATACATACATACATACATACATACATACATACATACATACATACATACATACATACATACATAGCCTACATACATACATACATACATACACACACACACATACAGCCACCGGTGTGGCTCGGTCGGTTAAGGCGCTTGCATGCCGGTCTGAAGTTGCGCTCGGGCTCGGATTCGATCCCCGCTTGGGCTGATTACCTGGTTGGGTTTTTTCCGAGGTTTTCCCCAACCGTAAGGTGAATATCAGGTAATCTATGGCGAATCCTCGGCCTCACCTCGCCAAGTACCATCTCGCTATCACCAATCTCATCGACGCTAAATAACCTAGTAGGCCTAGTTGATACAGAGTCGTCAAATAACCAAATTTAAAAAAGATACATACATACATACATACATACATACATACATACATACATACATACATACATACATAATGTCCTATCTAAGCCATTCGTTTTGTTCGGGCAACTCAATTCTTTTTATGCGGGAAGTATTCAATAACTTTGCAGGCGGATACAGGGGTGATTCCCCCTTCTATTGATATTGCCAGTTTCGGAGGATTAAATTTGTGCGAAAAAGTCGCGTTTTTAAAGCGTTAGGTTCTAATTCATTCATTCATTCATTCATTCATAATTTTCTGCCCATGGGCAAGTCTTTCACTGCAAACCCAACATTCTCTCTTTTCCGTCTTCCTCTTAGTCTCCGCATATGATCCATATCCTGTATCTTCTTCTACCCAAAACCTTTTTCCGTTCACCATTCCTTCCAGTGCATCCTTCAGTAGGCAGTATCTACTTAGCCAGTGACCCAGGCAATTTCTTTTTCTCTTCCTGATTAGCTTTAGCATTATTCCTTCTTCACCCACTGTTTCTAGCACAGCTTCATTTGCTATTTTGTCTGTTCATAGGCTCTATTGACGCTGGTTCAAATTTCAATCCTACGAAATTTCAATCTTCTGTAATAACTATGTTTCAGTCATGAGTGACAATTTTTATTTATATTTATTTATTTACTTATTTATTTGCTTGTTTGTTTATTAATTTATCTATTTATGTATTTATTTTATTTATTTGTTTATTTATTTATTTTGTTTATTTAGTTGTGTATTGTAGCTTCGTTTAATTTCGTTAACAATTGATTACTGATCAATTACGACAAATTGTGATTTTAACTTGCCTCTAGCAAGCCCACGGACAATGTTATTGGCGCCCATTCAAGCAAAAACGATGGTTTATCAACGTACTTTCGAAACTACGATAAAAATGAAAATGTCAAAAATTATGTCTTACGCTCTTTAAAAAAATTCAATTAATGTAAGGTCGTAGTCTAACTAACACCTTCTCGGATAATTTGTTAAATTGAGTACCATGAAAAATTTACCATAAAGAGCTCAAGATTAATATAAAATTGCTTAGTCATATTTTAAATATCATAAGGCGGGAATTTTGAGTTAAAGGTAAAAATTCTTCCCGAGTCACTTCCTGAATTCACTATTGGTCAGAGATAAATGAGTTTAAAGTGCTTTTGACCGTTAACCTGTCAACTATTCATTATGATAATGTTAATTCAAGTTTATAATCATTATTCACGTTACCTCATTGAAGACCAACAACCATAATTTTAGCGTATTACACAGCTGTGTGACTGTCCATAGAAGGTGTGAGCACCCGATTTGGAGCGCCTTGTAATTACGTAATGCTAAGACAATTATCTCTGCCGCCTTAAAACCACAAGGCCTTCTGTGATCAGTCCCATGTTACTCAGCGCTTCAGTCTTCCGTTTTCTACAGTCCGAAAGTTCACCGCTGCCGAAGGCAAATTGTTTAGCTATTAATTCACAATCATAAAAGTAAATTGCAATATGTAGTACATCGTGAACACAATCACGCGACCTTTTTAAATCACACTCGCTAGTGATTCAATATGAAAATTGTGTATTTCATTACAGCTAGAGCCTGTGGGGTCAGATTACTAATCTATCACAAGGCCTCAAGCCCACGTAGCATGAGGGCAACGTAGACACAGGCGGATATGAGTCCGTTAAGATTCGAACTCACGCTACAGTATGTTCTCAGTAAAGCCATACACTTGTTTTAAATCAGTTCACAGAGACTTGTTTTCACGAATTTGAATTGTAATACATTTTGAATTTAAGACATAATCTACAGAGTCATTTCTTTCAGTAGGCCAATGGATAAAATTAAAGTCGGTGTAACTAAAGTACCAGTAACAGATGAATAAAATTCTCATGAAACGTTTTATTTAATTTATTTATTTATTTTTGTGACGCGCTAGTCCACAATTTTACCCTTCAATTTCTCCATGGATACGATATAAATGTAATACTGCCCATTATACCTCTGCGGTCTAAAAAAACTTTTATAGGCCCTAGTGCCAAAAATATATGTCGTTTGTTTACTTATACTTATATAATTACTGGATACATCAACCACACAATCTTAGGATGTTCCTTACAATAGTAGCCCACCAGAACAGTTCAAACTTCTGGAGAAAAAATAATAGAATTGAAGAGCTATGGGCCTTGAACGTAGCATTTACAGTCTCTAATCAAGAACACATCATTCATTCATTTAAAATTTTCTGTCCAAGGGCAGGTCTTTCACTGCAAAACCAGCTTTCTCCAATCTTCCCATTTTCCGCCTTCCGCTTATTCTCCGCATATGATGCATATATCTTAATGCTGTCTAGCATGTGATATCTTTTTCTGCCCCGAACTTTTCTCCCGTTCACTATTCCTTCCAGTGCATCCTTCAGTAGACAGTTTCTTTTTAGCCAGTAACCCAATTTATTTTTCTCTTCCTGATCAGCTTCAGCATTACTCTTTCTTCTTCAGAGCACATCATGTAGGCCAGCGGTCGTCAGCACAGAGCACCCTGGGGCTAGCGTCTCTTAACCGCGGAGAACACAGTGAACCATTGTGCACTTGTAGCTGCTAGCGGGTATGCTCTCTACCTCTTCCTGCTGCTCGACGGGGCACACGGGACGGCTCCGCTTATCCTTTGCACATTTCAGCGAGTGCTGACGACCACTGATGTAGGCTATGTTCAGTCAACAGTCCGAAGAATAGTTGTAACATAAGTGACATAAAAAAGGCACCACTCATGCTGCAACTAAGCCAGAAGATAATGGGGCAGAGTGGTCAGTTACTTTCCCCTTCCATTGCTGACTAGTAACATATTTTCACTAATCAGCACATCATACGCAAAGGAATTAAAAACTTGTAAACTGCAAAATGAAACTATGAAATGCATTCATTCTTCACTCTCTGGTAAAACATAATATCAAGATGATTTTATAATATCGAATAATAAAGACGTCAACTGTATACATCTGAATCAAATGGGAGGGGAAAAGAAGTAGCCACTCTACCGCATTACCTCCTGGCTTAGTTGCCTCATGAGTGATGACTTATTGATGTCACTTGTGTGGTTCAAACTGTCTCCAGATAGTTGACTAAACAACAACAAAGACGTTGAAACTCCGATCATAATCGTTAACTATGACGTTTGTAGAGGAAATAATAATCAGTTTTAGAGCTCATCAAACAATATAACTTCTTCTTTGTATTATTATTTAACCTCCTCCTTTATACCGTCTTACAAACCGATGCGGTGTTGGAAAGGGTGTCTTTGGACCAACCCTCGACTCACAATACGGACCTTCTAGACTGTGTGGTCAGCACGTTGCAGAGCCACCGCGACGACGTCACAGGATGAGTACAAGACAAGGGACAAACACCCAGTCCCGTGGAATGAAGACAAATTTACACCCGCTTTGGGAATCAAACCACGGACAACTTGATTAGGAAGCAAAAGCGCTATTCATTAAGCCAAAGCTGCGCATAAACGACGATCAATATAATAAAGTATTAAAAATGAGATTGTTTTGTAGAACCATTGTTCCAAATTTGCTGTCTATTCCCATCATTAATGCGCTTTCTTTGAAGTACGTATAAACCTGCTTATCCCAGGCTCCGGTCAACCGAGGCACTCGTTTCGTCAACGTAATTAATTAAATTAACGGCAAAATTCGTAACAGTACGCTCCAAACTTCATTGTAAACTGAAAGCAATACGCAGCAACATAGCTGCGAGCAAGAGGGTAACAATTTCAAACAACAAACAATACAGGACTTTTTTGCAAAGAAAGTTTAACTGGATTTAAAAAAAAGTTATTAAAGACTACTCTATTAAATACTGTACCCTACATACAATTCCCATTTTTATAAGCCAAGTTGAATTAATTAAGATTTGTATTACATCAGTACCAACTATTTCGTCATTTCCAACCTAAAACCACGATTTACCGCAACTTCCGTCTTATCCGAGTTTCTTTCTATCCGAGGTACCCTCGGTCCCAATTACCTCGGATAAGAGCGTTTATACTGCTACCAGATAGTGTATATGAAGTTACATTACTTTTCTTCAAAGAAATTAAGGCAACAATTTTGTTCACTAAAATATACATTTAAAGGCATCAATATCTGTAGTAGTAACACCAACTATAGCGCGTCTAGCCGAGAAACCAGGTGGCCCGGGTTCGATTCTCGGTCGGGGCAAGTTACCTGGTTGAGGTTTTTTCCGGGGTTTTCCCTCAACCCAATATGAGCAAATGCTGGGTAACTTTCGGTGTTGGACCCCGGACTCATTTCACCGGCATTATCACCTTCATCTCATTCAGACGCTAAATAACCTAAGATGTTGATAAAGAGTCGTAAAATAACCTACTGAAATAAAGAAACACCAATTACAGTAAGATTAAATGTAATAAACAAAATGTACCCTTATTCATACACAAAAAGAAAAATAAATGAGCATAATGAATAGGTGGAACCATCAGTGGCTATGCAGTACAAAGGATCCAGTTACAAGAGAAATCTTCTTTCCTAGCGTCGACACCCGCTTAAATAGCAACAAAATTATACAGGATTTTATACTAACGCAATTTTTATCGGGTCATGGGAAATTTGGGTCTTATCTAGAACGATTTAAATTACATAAGGACAATGGCTACTTATGTATCTGTAAGGAACAGCAAACTGTGGATCACCTTTTGTTTCATTGTCCAGTATTCGAAAACAAAAGATTTATTCTGGTCGGACATTTACATTTTTGTAATGTAATATATGAAAAACCATTATTCAATGTGTTCAGAAAAACATGCTGTTATAAACTGTTTTGTAATTTTATATGTAATATATTTGAGAACTTGTAATTAATTCAAACTAATGTAGTAGATATAAGTGTTAATTTTAAGTAGCAAGACTGGGTTACCCACGTCAAATGAGTTCTCATTATAATAATATAAACTTAGGCTATAACTTTAACCCTAATGTACTTTCGGGTAAAATAGGGTTCAAGAAATTGTATATTCAAATAAATAAATAAACAAAATGTTTTAAATATTTAAATAATTTAAACATTTTTATTTTAGAATGTCGAACATCAGTAATCTTTTGTCTGTACCTACATTCCAAAAGGGCACAGGTGACATCCCTATGCAAAAGCATAAGATTTCTGAGCTCATCCTGTGCAACTTTTCGAGTTCCCCTGTAATCCCTCTGGGCCGGTGACAAGGTCGACAACTGCAGATACAACTACACAGTTTCTCAAGGTTGCGATGGCGACCTTGAGGATCTCTGCTTACCACGCCTTGGACCAGAACGCGGGACCACACCCTACTTGCCTGACTCTATTAACAGCAGCTGGTCACCTGTACCGTAACCTTTCCTGTAGAGAAACAACTTGCAATGCACGTAGGTAGGATTACACACGTATATAACGGAGCGGCCCGTTACGGCGGGTTTTTACAACTCTGGAGACGTCGGAGAAGAAACAAAGAATCACTCTCGCTTAGTTAAACCCCAGATCACATCCTATAACAGACCGCTCAGCCTTATAGGCTTTGACGGCAACAACTTTGATCAATTTCACTATGCTGCCATCTAGCTACTGCATAAGAAGTCACGTTATAACGCTCATTTGAATTGCATGGAGCAACTGTACTTCCATCTAGCGGTCGTTCCCAATCGATGGTGGCGATTCTGGTGGTTGTTCATTTCCACATGTTACCGTTTTTAACATGGGAATGGCCACTTTGTTATATATGTGATCAGGGGTTAAACTAATGATTCAGAATAGAGTAGAACAGGGGCGGCTTTCGAAGAGGGGCTGCGGAGCTGCAGCACCCCCACACATTTGTGGCTCTTGTCTCGTTTTATGTTGTGAAAAACATTTATTATACATCTCTATTTAGCAGCTCGAATTTTTTTAAATATTTCGCTCTCAATGACATGCACGCAATCGTTTGTGAAGTCATTTCCTCCCCTGGTGCTGCCAGAGCGAAACCAGAGACAAGGACTATAGGGTGAAGCCACTTCCTCCCCTGGAGCTGCCAGTCTCGTCTCGGATGCTCTGCGCGTTAGTTTTACCCCTCCTCGCTGCTGCCCCTTGCCGTGAATCCAGAGTTTCCTGGCGCTGCAAAATTTGCAGCAGTTTGTCAGTAGCACGCAGTTTTAAATACATTTTCTTTAATGTTGTGAGTATAAAAAGTGCAACAATGTTTAATTCTGTACAATATTTACAGTCTATTCAGTTCAGTACCTTAACAATTCAGGAGAAATGTGAAATTAAGTGCCCATCAGTTGAATCTCATAATGGAAAGAGCCGCTAAACAAAATACAAAGGCTCGCATATTTTTTGATAATTTATCCAGTATCCCTGCTTTCTTCTCTCGATCTCCATACAGTCTGTATTAGATTAATGTGTTTCAAAGACAATTCCATCAGCTGGGGCAACAAGATGGATTTAAAATAAGAACAGTAAATGTTGTTCATGAGAAGAAGGAGCCATTGCTAGAATGTTTTCAAACCATAATGGAATCTAAAACATCTAACATCACAATAAATGAGGCAAGCGCTCTGGTGCGTACTCTTGAATATCCTGAATTCAATTTCTGGCTCAGTTATTTTTTTCATTTATTGATGTATCATGTATGAAGCCTCCAATTCCAAAACTGTCTACATCCATTCTTAACAATTTTCAGGAAACGCCAAAAACTGATAACTTTTTTCCTAATTGTTTGTAGTGTTCGTCATATTTGAAGCTTATTTATGGAAGGAAAGAGGGAATTTAGGCACAACATTCATTAGAAAATTACTAGAGACATTTAGGTAGATGACGAAACCGCCATTATCTCAATTTTTTTTAAATGGATTTAGATAGTTTTGGAATTGGACGCTTCATATATATTATACAACCAACTACAACATCGCTAGTTAGATATTTCTAAGGTTCAAATCTGCATATAAAAAATTAAATTATGGTTTATTTAACGACACTCACAACAGCAGGGGTTATATCAGTGTCATCCGGAATTTTGTCCGCAGGATTCTTTTAAATGCCAGTAAATCTACTAACATGAGCCTGTCTCATTTAAACACAACTTACAAGATAAGGCGCATGGAACTAATCTTTAAATAAAGTAAGTTGCTTGGTTTATTTTTGTATGCAGCCCCCCTTAATTCAATACCCACGAGCCGCCATTGGAGTAGAACATCTAACACGGCTGCGGTGACAACTAGGTAGTTTTCATGGGCTAGTCTCCATCCAAAGTTCTTAAGTTAACCTAGGTCCAAGAGGTCTATCTCTTTTTGCTCCTCTCCATTCCTCACAAATGTGCAGCTGCTAAAATTTGTTTGAGAACACTTCCGACCCAGTTTGGTTACTACTTCAATTATTGTTACATTTAGTCCACGAATTTTCCTTTGCTATGCATAAAATGGCAATATTAATGCTTTATTAACCCTCATTTAAATTACAGCTTCAACATGTATAAATATGTGTGCATAAATATTCACTCCTAAGTAGTACGTAATCGGAAAATGAATCGTAAGCAAAGATTACCAGACACGGGGACAGTCCACGAATTTTGTTTTCTTTCCCCAGACAAAATGCATCCCCAGATTTAATATACTGTAATTTGTTCCCAGATATCCCCGGATTTTTATTGTTTAATTATTAATACGGCTTTAAGATCCTTGCATATTGATGTGATTAATTTTGATAATGCAAATTTGCAGCTTTTCCATGATGTAATAATCACAACAGAAGGTGAGGACTAACTGCAGTCGAGTCTTCCGTTGTTATTGACGTTAACAGAAAAACTGAACTCCAGGAAAGAAGATAAATCTATTCCACCATCAATTAAGCAACTTTTAGACATTTTTAGAAATGGCTCTTATTTCACAGCAGAATTCTCAGACTCTCTCATGAATTTTGTTCAAATGCTATTGAATATCTCAATGCCTAGGTTATTCAATCACAAGATAAGATATCTATGAAATGTACCGGTACTTATATTGCTGACACCTTCTCTAGAAAGAGACTAATTTGAAGAGAGAGTTTATTATTTTCCTCAAATGAGATGAACTTGACTTGGATGAAGACACTCGTAATTTATTTGATGAAATTTCTTGCATGAAGAAACATGTGACTTCAGAGAAAATCCCACTCTTTGCTCAAAATGGAGTGGAATTTGTTTAATTTTCACTGAGAAAATAATTTTCTGTGCACAACTCCAGAAGTTTATTGAACTACCTATCTCTGTGTCTTCCTGGAAGTAATGCCACATTGGAAAGGATTTCTTCAATGAACATGATGTAGGCATCCTAAAAATCCAACTTAATCAATTTGGACATGACCTACGAGAAATTCGCTGAAAAATTGCTATCTAGAGAAAACTTTCTAAAAAATCACTCTTCTGAAAAAGCAAAAAATGTAGTCTGTAAATGCATTAGGCTAAGAAGGCTACTGGTATTTAAATTTTTTTTAAATTATGTAAAAACAATGTAAGTGAATGGCAATCTAACAGAAATGTTAAAAGTATTTTTTTTACATGTTGATATCTGTCCCCAGAAATTGTAACCTTATCGAAAGCCTGTCAGTACTAATAACATTCAAATATTGTAAATATCATCAGCATGCGCATATTTATGTATTTCTGACCATGGGGATGATGATGATGATGATGATAATACCAGTAATAATAATAATAATAATAATAATAATAATAATAATAATAATAATAATAATAATAATAATAATAATGTTTAATTGAATCTTCGATCTCACTACACACCACAGACTGGACTGATGTGTGATTTGTGCTGCGTTATTTCATGATTTTAAAATTAATTTAAATTATGTTTTATTTAACGACGCTCGCAACTGTCGAGATCGTCGCTGGTGTGCTGGAATTTTGTCCCACAGGAGTTCTTCTACATGCCAGTAAATCTACTGACATGAGCCTGTCATAGTTATTTCATGATGAAATGGAATTTACAGACGGTATAACTTTACAAAATAATATACTGTACACTGTACAGAATATTATTTTATGAAAAATAATATTCATTCATTCATAGTAATCTGCCCAAAGGCAGGTCTTTCACTGCGAACCCAACTTTCTCCAGTTTTTCCTATTTCCTGCCTTCCTCTTAGCCTCCATAATCCAAATATCTTAATGTCGTCTATTAGGCCTATTTGATATCTTCTTCTGCCCCGAACTCTTCTCCCATTCACCATCCTTCCAATGCATCCTTCAGTAGGTAGTTTCTTCTCAGCCAGTGACCGAACCAATTCCTTTTTCTCATACAATGCTACACGCCATTAGTTCTTTTCTCAGAGATCAGCAGAAGATGTTCCTTTTTCTATTAAAAGCTTCCTTTGTCATTTCTATCCTACTTTTGACTTCCTGGCAGCAGCTCATGTTACTGCTTATGGTCCACCCCAAGTATTGGAAGTTGTTCACTTGCTCTACTGCCTCATTTAAGAATTCACAAGTTTACTTTCTTTACTTTTCTTCCTATGACTATGGTATGTCTTGTTTGCATTTACCTTCATCCCATACTGCTCACAGCTGTCATTTAGCTCCAATAACATATTCCTTAGTATCATCTCCTCTTTTGCTAACAACACCACATATCAGCAAATCTGTAAAATAATATACAGTATTGTACGGTGTACAGTATACATATCTGGAAAGATAAATTAAGCGAGTTTTCGTAAGGTTGAGGATCAGTGACTAGTTAGGTTCGGCTTGTTTAGGCTTTTCGTATCACTGCATATACGCTTTTTGGTAGATAGATAAGACATGGTATATACGTTTATCCTCGATTGAAAAAAAAGGCGTGCTTTTCCGTGTAGGACAACGCAATGGTAATGTCACTGAATTACGTGATGTTTCGTATGCAAATGTATGAGAGAAGGCGGTTTGGGTGGATTTATAGCTTTCGCAGTGATCACATCGTATCTTTAAAGCAGTGTGCTACAATTTTGAGGTTATTTTCAATTATTGTTTTTCTCCCGTGTGTGAAGCGTAGCGGGATCGAAGATTCACCGATGTTTTAATTACCGTACCTGTCCTATGGTTGAAGCGTTGCTTACGAGTCGTTGAAGAGAGGAAACCTCTTGAGCGAGACCACCAGATTCACAATGGTTATACAGAACAGCGTAATAGAACTACTAATTGCATCAAACACACGCTGAAGGAAGACATCTTTGATAACAAAATGCAAAAACTGTCATGGTGCACACTGCACAGGAAACAATAAAACAAGTTACCGGTACTGGACAAAGTCGTCTGTTCGAGACACAGAATACACATGAAGACACGTCGATATTGTACATATTACAGAAATTAAGAACATAGGCCTACTCAAGGAAACAGCCCAGACCAAGTTAGGAAAATATGTTGTATTGGTCGCGAAATTTTCACATAATATATCACCACAGTCTATTAGTAACGAACCTCAATACGTAGTAAATATGCACCCATAGATAGTTGCTAACCACTAGGATCGCTACTATCGCCTCCTTACAGACAATGCGAAATAGTACCTGCACAGTCTATTGTTCCTAGTACCCTCATAAATTCAAGCTTCGTGACTGTATATACTAGACTGTGATATCACGGTGTCTGACGTAACCACTCTCAACAAACATAAACGCACTTCCGGTATGCCATAACCTCCTGAATCCATACAATGCAACCTGCACACGTCGACAAGAATTGACCACTTCTTTTCGCAAAGTGACAATCAGACCATTGTCGCAACAATAGCAGTAGCCCAATAGTAGCCTAATCCTGTGTTTAACAAAGTCTGTTATGCATTTTGAATAAGATACGAATATTCTCTCTGAATGTCTTAAAAGAGTTCATCTCTGAGCCCAACAATTTTCCTTGGGGGGGGGGGGGTGCTCATATTTCACCACCATAAATTTGGATACTTGCTTCTATTGTTATAATCATTTTTCTTTCGTATATTTCAACATCATAAAGTAATAAAACTGAATTAAGTATTTATTAATATTAGAGAAGAAAAATTCACTCCCCAAATGGCCCAGAAGAGAAGCTGTTGCGACGTTCTGCACCACAGTAGGTCATGATTGTCTGGCTAATCACCTCCACCACCTGGGTGTATTATCCAGCCCCCACTGCATGCTCTGTGGATGTTCCGACACCATGGACTCAAACCACATTAAGACTTGTCCAGCACTTTCATCTGTCAGGTTTGTGGATAGGTACTGGGAGGCCAGAGAATGAATGCAGCAGTGCTGACATCCACTCCTTCACAGTTTCACTAGGACATTGTTCACTTTATTTCGTTTTCTTTCCTTTTAGTTTTTATCGCCATTGTACGGCCAATGACCCTAATCAAGTGCCACTGCATTGAATAAAAAAAAATTGTTACCATAACAGATGTATTCTGTAGGACCAAAAAATAATAATCTTTACGTAGATGAATAGTATGCTGATTTAAATGAGGAAAAAGAGGTACATACCCCTATAAATTAACATTTTTTCTCTCTTTTCTTGTAAATAGGATCAAATTAATGTTTTTCGCATTCATCAGATATTTGTACTTGATGCTAAAAGTTGTCTGAAAAAAATTAAAAACAAAAAAAAAAAAAAATTAAATTGTGGTCCAGAATATCTGGAAGTTCTACTATATTTTACTATCTTTACTTGGTGCCTTTTTATTTTTGATCTTCATGCAAATATTATTCTATTCTTCTAAACTAATACTTTCAATATTGAAATTTTAACTTTTTCCATTTCTGTTAATGAACTTGACAACTTTCCGAATACTGGCTCTATCTTTGTCTACAGGTGAAAAAATGATAGTGAGAAAGGTATCCTTTACTCGTTGGGATCTTGGCGTAGCTTTTCGAGGGTTGGACCCAGGATGGATCTTTACACTTAGGCTTGCTTTAGCTAGTCGATTGTGCCCTATATAAACAATGATTGTCCAAGTCTGACAGGTGGCCTGAGTGGCATTCGTTAATCTGACTTGACAGGTGGGCCATCCTGTCTCAGCCTGACAGAGCCAGGTCCCATCCTCAGACAAGTACCTGATAAGCTCCAGGGACTGGATTCTAAATCCTTCCTATATTAGCATCAGAAATCCATATTATCGCAAAGACTTCATCCCAGCCTATTTTCAACTATTGCAGATGACGGACGAAATGAAATGGGAGTACCCTGAGCAAACCCCTCTGGAACGTCTGCTTTATCCACCACAAATTCCATCTGGCCTGGGATGAAACCAGGCCATCTGGATGAAAGACCAGCATGCTAAGACTTGGAAACTACAGATGTAACTACTCGTAGAGATCGTTACAAACAGCAATTCTGCTTGCATATATAGATATGTTGTCATAGTATACCAAAGGAGGGGGGGATACCATCTTGTTTAGGACCTTAAGTGCTCTCTTCACACCAGGGTGCTGTGAGTTTCTTGAGATATAGCGACAAGGAAGAGGAAGCATAAGAATTGTGCTGTGTGAGAGATACATCTGCAGTTGAAATATGCAGAGGCACACACATTTTAGGTGCTTTGTAATAATTTCCTTTTTGGAAGAGTAAGGGAAAATTAGATAGACTAGGAAGAATGAAATTTAGGGAAATTTTATTACAGCAGTTCTAATAAGAACTTAAGCCATAGTTTTGGTGACAGATGAGAACAGCTTTTCTTTACTGAGGATGGTTTTGGTATTGTAGAAGAAAATCGACTGTTGTGGGAGAGCTGGAGTTGTCGGTTGAAATGAAGTTCAATGATTTATCGATTTATTGTGGACATATTTGATACTTTTAGAGGTTCTCTCTCTCTCTCTATCTCTCTCTCTTCCCCCGCCCCCAGTCCCAACTCAATGGTGGTTTAGACTTTCACTATATCAATATTTATGGAATCATGTGGTATATTCATCATCTCTGTTCATTGTTTTACAGAAATGTGTGGTCTTTCCCATCATCCAAAAGTATTTTTTGCACATGTTCTCTAAAACAGTTATTAGGTCACTAAACTCGTCATAGCAACACTTAGCAGAATTTTAAACTAAAGAATTGATTCACTATGGTATTTTCTTTTACTTTTAAATGAACTTATTCAACTTTAAATTCCTCACAATATAATATTATAATTTAGAGAGCTTTTATTAAAAAAATATCGAATGCACCATGCACATAAAGAAATTTAGCGGATTCACCCTATATTCCAGACTTGGCTTTGCCTTGCCCAGAAACACTGAATCCATCCGATAAAATTTCGCTTTTTGTACTTGATACATAATATACTATTATACTCATATAACACTTGATTGTCAAATAATCCTCACTCCTGGTAAACCAGACATTTCAATTTTTAGAGGTCTGGATATCCTCAGTAGCTGTGTGTAATAGGAATTCCTAGGAAAATAGACATATTGTAAAAGATTTACTATTAACACTTTCTGCCAAGAATGGTTCCAGTAACATATACTAAGAACGTGAATGAGCTCCAGATGTCTTAACTAATATTTGCAAGGTCTGGTATAATTCCCCAGCAAAATAATTTATTTAAACCTAGGAATTTCTTACCCATTTCTTACATAAATAATCTGTGGCGCTACAGCCCGTGAAGGGCCTAGACCGACCAGCCGGCTGCTGGCCTCACGCCCACATGCCAAAGCAGAGGTGGACGATCATACAACCAGAATGCAGGTATCATGTGGTTAGCCGTTATAGCTGGTATTTGCAACCGGATTTCGCTACCTATCGTAGCTCCCCAAGTGCATCACGATGCTGGGTGGGCACTGGTCCCATACACTGGCCGAAATTTCATGAGAAAATTTCTTCCCCCATGAGGACTCGAACCAGCACGCATTCCATAACGTGGGTCCTAGGCGGAATGCCTTAGACCGCGATGCCACGGTGCGGGACCACTTCTTACATAAGATGTGGCAAATTAGGTGTGGAATATATTAGTTAAGTGTAAAAAAATTCCGATGCTCTTTGAAGTATTTTCATGTTTTGTTGTGTTTTCACTTTTCACTTTTTAAAGTTGTAGTATCAACAAATCTATACTGTTTATGTCAGTTAACATGGAGTATAATCATTTGTGTAATAATAATAATAATAATAATAATAATAATAATAATAATAATAATAATAATAATGCTTTACTTTTTCTGGCGAGTTAAAGCTATGAGGCCTTCTCTTCCACTCAACCAGAGGATAAAAAGGAAATACATGTAAGTGCAAGGAATAAAGCTATTTCTTGCCATAATTAACGTAACACATTACATTATTGATAAAGACACATAATTTCAATATTTATTCAATTAATTTTATAGGTACACAATACACCAATTAAAATCTATGAAATTACAATATAAACATGAAGCACATTAGTTTCAGTTTTGTAAAGTGTATACACGCTCACACACTAACACAGATATTATGTCACACATGCACAAAATACATATATATACTATCTACATCACATTACTCAGTACATGTTTGTTGGAGGTATTGTTCACTCTGTCCATCAGAATCTATATGCATCTGCTTTGTACTTGTGCAAATGTTTGCCACTCATCCATCCTACCTTGCACACATACACACATCATGTTCAAAGCACTTTGTTCTCAGAAGTCTTTCATAAACGGGTTTCCATAAATTTGAGAATTTTAAAATTTAAAACATCAACTTTAATTGCATTTACTCTGATTAGATGTAATTGCATACGGTACATTAATGTACCTAAATCTCAATCCCTCTTCCTTAAATATATTTCTAAACAGCAAGTTTGTATTTTTATGTGATACGGAATATGGTGTTACTTCTGACAACAGCTGTAGGGAGGGATTGTCCAAATTTTAGGTACAGCTGCACGAACTAGAACTATAAAATATTCATGTAATACTCTGTTCTCTTGTATATAAAAAGGAAAAATCTTCATATACAATATTACTAGAAAGCATCAAATAAACACAGAAGCATGGATCCACGTTACCTATCAATACTTAAAGCATCTGCACATCAAAGACTTCTAGGGCTTTTTACACTGCCATATCATGCAACATGATAGGATTTTTATAGTTACAAACAGATTTTATTACCAGACTGAACACTGCTTCCTATGAATGAGTGAAAGAAATCATTTTTCATGGTATTTTTTCACAATTAGTGCTGTCATGTTTTCATATGCAGCCACAGACATATTGCATTTTGCGGCCTATGGTATTCCATAATGTAAAATATTAAAATATTATAGACATTAAACCTAATTCTCTGCCTATGCTAATTCATGATTTTTATGTCCCCACTCAGTTTCTGAATAGACTATATATGAGACAACTTCATTTCTCAACCATCTAATCAGCTTACAAATCTTTATTAATCACTGATTAACTTTATAACTCTTCACTGTGTTAATATGAGGAAATTACCTGGCTGATTAGTTTAGAAGTGATGTTCTTCATCATTTTCCAAAGCCAAAATGAAGCACATCACTTCGAAACTAATCAGCTAGATAATTTCCTCATATTAACACAGTGAAAAATTATAAAGTTAATCAATGATTAATTTAAGTGTTAAAAGTGTATATACATCAATGAAGAATCTTTATTAGTGTGCAATTTCTGAATACTAATAACTGGAGATGTTCAAGTAGGTCATTAATAACGTAATTTGCACAACTACACTAATTAAACATTAATTAAGCACTACTAAGTTTTCTGAAATGCATTACATTTCAAAAGTTTTTCATAAATTATAAATAAAAGAAATTAATATTCATAAGTCTGTGTCATTCAGATTTCCGTATACTGTCGTTTTATGCTTAATGTATAGCACATTATCTGTGCCATTACTGGGTGTTACAGCTGGCGCCAGCGTTTTTGGCGTGTGTCCTAGAGTATAATGCCCAGTTTGTGAGCATGTTGCTAGTGCAGCTCAGAATGATAACACTTCCTATGCACGTCTCATCAGCCATTTGCCAAACACAGTTGTCAGACTGACTACGGTAAAGGTAAGACACTAGCGCTTAACGTTCCCATTACTTATTTCACACGCCAAAAACGGTGATGCGGACTGTACTGACGTTCATATGAGTGTGGTATTATTGAAATACGCACATCACAGCTAAAAACATCTGCCTTATTCTCTCATGGAAGTTTGCCAATTTCAATCAGTTTGTTGGAGTTTTTGAAATGAATTTTGGAAATTTTCAGTGTTGTCAAGTTAGTTTTGTACAATAGTGCAGTTAGTTTTTAAAGGTATTAAAATTAGAGTTTCTAACTATAAATAGAATTTGACAAATGCTTTCGCAAAGGCTAGTCGAAGTATTACTCCCTCAATTACCCCTGTAGGAAATTAGTGATACAGTATTGCGATACAGATAAAATGAAATTAAAGTAATGCAATCTTTAAACAACGAAATGTCTATTGCTGACAATGTTTATTTGTCCGCAATGATGAATAGAAAACAACTGTTGTCTTTATAATAGATTTTATTGGTCCCCATGCTGCAATATAAATTAATACTCCTGAGCGTAATCTTTGAAGTCTAATAGTAGTTAAAAAATTATATCCTGTACTAACAGTAATATATAACGTTGTTATATTTATTAATAAATATATAATGGCAAGCTTTACGCAAATCACATCAGGCAAGTGACAAGGATGCGGACTTTATGGTATACATACTGAATACTGAACTGGGTTCTATGTGTAATGGACGAAATATAAACCTACTATATTTCACACCATTTACGTCACAGTGCAACTGAGGACAATAGGTACAAGACCTATTTACAGTGGATGAAATGCATTTCCATTTAGTACTAGAGTCATAACTTCTGATTCTGATTCTTTTTCCACTTTTCTTGCACAAATATATGAAATTCAATTAAGAAATTTTTACTACTGGTATAATTTAGTTTTTGAAACGACAAGATTTCAGATGAGTTAATTACACAATAATGTACAAATGTTTAGAGTGATCGTCTACATAAAGCAGTACCTAGCTACACTCTTTCATAGCATTCATAAGAACAGAGTCATGGTTTAAAATCTGTTATGGCAGCGCTCTACATTTAGAAAATTCTGCACGCTAAATCAGTCATTCTAAATAAACACATTTATATCAATTCCTGTAATTAACATACTGAAGTTTCGTATCGTTAACACACACGCACACGCACTCGTATAGTAATAATTTATAATACAATGTCTTTATAATAAATAAATTGCATCTAAATTTGTCAATGACAAAGCACTTCAACAAAATAGTGATTCGTGATTCTTTTAATATAACTAAGGAGAAAATATTTTTATTCAAAGCCGAGTATAACAACATGAAAATGTGCAACTGACTGGTATTGGGAAGTTCCAAAGTGTCCTTATCTCTAACATATACATCACATCTTCACTTAGGACCAAGTTAAATTGTCATCATAATAATAAATATCTTGGCATCTTGGTCGACAGTAGCACTGTTACGAGCTTGGCAGTTTGGCCTTCAAATTCATCCATTAATAATAATAGACCTTAATTATGGTGTAATTATTGAACATAATATAGGCCGGACTATAGTATCAAAACTGATCGAAGATTTCAAAGTTTTCACATGTGGGGCAAGTGATTGCAAGAGCAAAATGAAAAACCATGAAAAGCGGTGGGTAGGGTGAAACGAGGAACAGTAAACAGAACATTTGTTTGCTAATGTGTACATTGCTAGCACATTTCACATACGGTCTAACGGCTACTGGAATGTATTTCAATGTTTCACAACAACAGTAATTAACATATTCAACCGAGAGTAAAAGGGAAAACAAACCTGCATCAAATAATATTGTTACACTATAATACATATATTTACAAAAGCTTCAGTTTGATCACTGTTCTAATTCTTGTTATATGCACATTCAAACTGTATATAAAAGTGTCTGGAACCAATCTTACAAAACAAATGACATGTGACACAAGTTCACACGAAGCAGAAAGCAGTAACGCTGAAACTATATGTATATTAGCAGTTTTATACATAACCAACATTTGTAATTTAAGGGGAAGGTAGGCAAATATAAATAGTTACATGCAGAGGAACTGATCATTTTCACACACAATAAACAACAAATCTTAAGATTATCAGAGTCAATCTGGTACTACGGAGAAATTCTTATAACAGGCAATGCCATTAAAGGAACAAAATTAGATCACAATCTTATGTACAAATAGCATTTCTTGCATCATCGTATGCAGTACCGGTACTTCGTTTTGACTCTGGTATTCTAAGACAATGGTTCCCAACCTCGGAGTTTTTATTAATATAATATATGTTACCTCTGTTCATATTTTCTTTTAACAATAAGTGCAATGCTACTTGGCAAGAATTATTAATTTGAGTTTCTAAATTATGTTAGAAAATTATAATGTTTGATATACTTTTCTTTTCAAACCCGACACAAAGAAACTGGTCTTGCACCCAAAATCATATACTGCACAACCAATAACAAATCTTGTCTTCTTGTTTAATGATATCGTAGATATAACTTTTAGTCATTTGTTTCACAACTGGAAGATGTATTACATTGACTGATATATAACAATAATAATGAATATTTCAGTCCAGCGAAGAGTGGCCTCTAATGGAGTGTAGGAAAAGAAGAAGAAAATGCTCTTACTTGTACCAGTATATAAAATAAATAGCCTGCATAATAGTGGCATGTAATATGCACTTGTTTAGAATTTCTGCAGTTTATGCTCACAATATAGGTATATTTAAAGTCATTATTAATTACTCGTATATTGTTTACAAAAATTCTATTTCTACCAAGTTCAATCTAGTGTAATAATAATCTGTGGCGCTACAGCCTGTGAAGGGCCTAGACCGACCAGCCGGCTGCTGGCCTCACGCCCACATGTCGAAGCAGAGGTGGACGATCATCCAACCAGAATGGAGGTATCGTGTGGTTAGCACGATGATCCTCCCAGTCGTTATAGCTGGCATTCGCAACCGGATTTTGCTACCTATCGTAGCTCCCCAAGTGCATCACGATGCTGGGTGGGCACTGGTCCCATACACTGGCAGAAATTTCATGAGAAAATTTCTTCCCTCATGAGGACTCGAACCAGCTCACATTCCGTAATGCAAGTCCTAGGCAGGATGCCTTAGACCGCGACGCCACAGCGCAGGACTCATTCTGTGTACTCATGATAAAATTAGCTAAAATCTCATAGCATCAACTTCATGAATTGCAGAAAGAAAACTGTAAATACTATAAAATATTCCTCACTTTATGTTTCACGTTGAAAGACTTTTAAGGAAATTATATTCTAACAGTTTTCAAAACTACGGATTCTGTATGTAAAAATAATGCAAGAAGTAAAAAAATACCAGGACTTTACAGCACTGAAATCAATTGAAATTAGCAAGTCTTATGTTAGCCTTCATATTTCACCAATTAAATTTGTCCATTTTGTTAATAACATATCATACCACAGTAATATGTAACGTACAAAAAAAAAGTTAAAAATACTGTTCAGTTTTAATGATTTAGAGAGCCACCAATAAAAAAAGTTGATCCCTACCAATTGTGCTGCATACCACATAGAAAGATAAAATTTTCACAAAATTAACTCCATAAATTTAAGAACCATATATTAAAATAATAATAATAATAATAATAATAATAATAATAATAATAATAATAATAATAATAAAAATAAAAATTATAAGACACGCAGAGAACACTTTTTAAAGAAATCAGTCATAATACCTACACCAAAGAGACTCAATTAAATGACAATATAACACTGCAATTCAATGCACCACTTTTCATAACATAATATGTTTTCAATATTGTCACTGTCCATATCATATTTAGTTTCAAACTCAGTGGCTGGGAACCAGATTAACATAAAACAACTGACTTACCAACAGTCTTAATAGTCGGCATTCTAGGATTTCATTCAATGGGACACATACTACTAGGTTAGGTGAATTAATAACACTGTCTCACTAACATGTTTTGCGAGAAGGAAATGACTATCTTGTAACATTTATTTCACAGGTACATAAAAGCACTCATATCCCAACTTCAGTATAACTGTGAATTTCGGAAATGTAATTTAATATTAGGAATGGGAATTAGACAAAGGTGATAATTATATCATTTCTTCAAACAGTACTTCTTTCACATTCAACACATTCAAGTTGTGCGCTCATACTTTGTTGTGGTTTTGTGCTTTACAAATTATGTATTTAAGTTGTGAAGTACCTAATATGTAAGGTAGTAAGGGTGTAGAATAATTGCCTATACTGATCTTTAAGTGCCTCCCACCCCTCTAACCCCAGCCTGTAAGAAACGGTGTTCGAGAAGAAAAGACTAAGAAAGGACTGCAAAGACTGCATTCGAAATCACATCCTTGACATGTAATGTCACAAATAAATGATGAAATGTTTGCGAGTTTAATCTGATGTCAAACCACAAAATACTAATATAAATTCACAAAATTAAGCATTTTCTTAAAAAATTTGCAAATTAATTTAAAGATAATATGAATATAAAATTACAGAAATGACATATTTTAACACTTATAAAAAAAATTGTAAGCATCTTGCATATATTTTTGCAGGAGCACATGACTGAAGAGAAAGAGCTCTCTGTTACATTAATTCTAACTGGAATCTAATGATGATCATTATGAACTACAAGGAAGCAAATAAGGCAAATATAATTGTCTGAAAGCATTATTTGACTGAAGTGTTTATATATATATATACAGAAAAACAATAAAACTGTTATGCAGCTATAATATAGCTTTTACACTGAAATAAAAATGAAAAGTACAAAAGTAAAGCTCCAAAAAAAAAAAAAATTCCATTATTAATTCAGTGTATTCAAAATAAATGTAATTCTGGCTACTACAGGAAGTTCTACTATCGAGAAATCATAGCATTTAATAACTTCATTTAGGTGCACAATTAGCCGATGCCAGCTTTCCACGCTGGAACCCAGGTTCGAATTCTGGTGGGTCAATGTAAAATTTGTGGTGGACAAAGAAGATGTTAGGTAGTAGGTTTTCGTTGGGTACTCCTATTCCCATCCTGACATTCCATCATTTTTTAATCCATAGTTTTCTTGGAGAGTGGGAGAGAAAGTAATTTAAATAATTATATTTAAATTTTTTTTTTTTTTACTTGTTTTATTTAACGACACTAGCAACTGCCAAGGTTATATCAGTGTCACTGGTGTGCCGGAATTTTGTCCCACAGGAGTTCTTTTACATGCAAATAAATCTACTAACATGAGCCTGTCGCATTCAAGCACACTTAAATGCCATCGACCTGGGCCAGGATCAAACCTGCAACCTCAAGCACAGGTCAGCACTGTACCGACTGCGTCACCCAGGCTGACTGTAATTTAAATATAAATGTCAAGCTTTTGTTGATTTTAGAATTTTGTCCTAATATGTGTGAGACATAAAGAAATGTGAAAAATTCAATACACAACTTTCTTCAGATAACAAATAATTATAATTATTGACTACTTCAGATAATACAGTGAGCAGATATTAGATTTTTAACAAGAGAAACGTTAATAAAACCTATAAATTCCAATCGATTGTGCTATTATTTTTCAGAAAGTGTCAAATTCATGTGTCTACACAGTGTTCTATCAAAAGTTCAGGGTCCGATGAAGAGGAACAAAAATATTAACTCTTTCGAGGCTTTTTCCCCAACTGTAAGGTAAATGTCAGGTAATTCCTTGGTGAAACCTTGGACTCATCTCGCCAGATATCATCCAGATATCGCCAGTTATACCAACGCTAGTTTCGATCTCACTACCACGAAGTAAAGAACTGAAAAGGTAAGAAAGGGTTTTAAATAGTTTGCTCAGAAGCATAACAGAAAAAAATTCTGTAACGCCTTTAATTTTTTTTTTCCCCCTGAGAGAAACTGTAATTATTACAGGCAGATGTGTGAAGTGACGTTAAAATTAGCCATTATGACTTCATCAGACCATTTAGTTTACTTTATTTTTTAAACTAGGTTATTTAACGACACTCTATCAACTACTAAGTTATTGTGTCAATGAGATTGGTGATAATGACATGGTATTTGGCAAGATGAGGCCGAGGATTCGTCATAGATTACCTGATATTCACCTTACGATTGAGGAAAACCTCGGAAAAAACCCAATTAGATAATCAGTCCTAGTGGGAATCTAATCGACGCCCAAATACAACTCCAGTTTGGCAGGCTAGTACCTCAGACCATTTAGTTTAATTAAATCCTGATGAACATTATATGAGTTATAATTTTTGTAAGAATCATTTGGGTATGAAGGATACGAAGACGACATTTGCAAGTCAAGAATCAAGACACACACGCACGCACACACAAACACACGTGCAAGTGAGCATCTCACAGGAAGAAATTTCCTTTTTTTATTGTGGAACTGTTATAGAATTACAGTTGCAACACAAGCACTTTAAAGCTTTGTGTCCTAACAACGAAGTTAATTAGGGATAAGCTAATATCAGTTTAGGAATTGAAAGAAATGTCTATGTTCTTTTGTGCGAGATCGTGCGTATTTGCTTGGTTTCCGCACAAAACCAATCCGCGGAAAGTCTAAAATTCCACATTCAGTATTCCCAACCTAACACACCAACCCTCTTCTTACCGCTTAAGTGACATATTGATTGTACTGCTTTAGGCTTTTAACATATTATTTTTAGAGACGTTCAATATAGTAATAATTATAAATTGGAAACTTACCACTACAATTTCACCTAAATTGCACTGTTAATTATTGTTTTTAAATATTTGCAAAAATTAAGTAAACTCTACAACTCCACTAAAGTTACTGCATTCGTGATGCAAGTAACATTAAGGAAGCCGTGAAAAAATCAACAAGATTCCAGACTTATCATAGAATGGGGGAAAAAAAGACAGACGTATATCACGGCCTACTGGAGTATAGTAAACACAGAAAACATTTTAAAGCAACAATGTTGAAGATAGATATTTCATTGCAACTAATTAGAAATTCCTCTTTCAGGTATATAATAAACGAACTTCGCACAAAATAATGTACGATACACGAGCGGTATGTTTTCTTTCAATTCTCGGAAATTAAAAAAGCTCAACTATATTTCGCTTTTTCAAACTTTTCCTCGAACATGAAAACTTCAACATACCGCTCTTGTAACGCATATTACTATTTTCTAACACTACCAGGGGAAAAAAAAAAAAAACTGTGCTCTAGTTTGTGATTTTTCTCCTGAGTAAACAACAATAAGTATTTTTCTTACTATTGAATCAGGTGACATTCGTAGGAGGTTACAGTTATATGTAATAATGCATGTGGTGGCTTATACAGGTGAGTTTATATTAAGAAACGTTTTTATGTAATCAGATATCAGAAAACAAGGTTTTACAATTTAATATCTTGAAATATTTGCATCAATGTTAAAAAATAAATAGTAAAGACAATTGAGCTGGAATACAAATTCGAGATTTCGTAAGATTGCAATACCAAAAGTTATGAATTTAAAATGTTACAATGAAGTTGGGATTTGTATAAATTCTAAACTAATTTTGATGCCAAACGTGCAATGTTGTATAAATAGTGGAGTATGGCACCTCCCTCCCCATTAACCCACACCCTCTTAAGCATATGCAAAAGACCTTGCACATGCAGAAAAATTTCGCTCAAAATGGTACTTTACGATCATGAAATATGGTAAAAATTTATATTATTAACAAAGCTATAAACTTTTGATTTTGTTTGTAAACACAAGCTACTTTACATTATGTCACATACAAACTCTCCCTAAAAATATGGGTTACACGTTTATCTTGATGCAACAACAAAGCAATGTTGTTGCATATATAATTACATATCATATTTCAAGAATAATGAAAATTACGTTAAGTCTGACATGTTCAATTTTGAAATTCATTTACCCCATTACACTTTCCACACATTGTGAACGTTAACATATCCTTTAAAAAAAGAATGGCTCGTATTAGGAGGGTTGTACACCACAAAAAATCATTTTTTCATGCTACGCATTCATTACAATCTATAATTTTGGTCAGATAAAAAAGAAAACAATGTGTGAGACAGTCCAAAAGTCCCCAGCCTGGACAACCAAATTTACATATATCATTTTCCCAGTATGTTACGTTGTTGAGTTACGTTGTTGAACTTCCTCGAAACAAAATTGTATGGGATACAGAGCAATCTGAACATTAAAAGGTTCATTCAGCTTCCTTGTTAACATCAATATTAGTGAATCGAAATAATCTAGTCTTAATTAAAAGATAGCAAAGAAAGAGAGAACAAACGATAACAATGCAGTTATTCGATGTACTTAATGGCTTTTAAGGAACCCGGAGGTTCATTGCCACTCTCACATAAGCCTGCAATCAGTCCCTATCCTGAGCAAGATTAATCCACCTCCAAATCAATTTTCATATATCTCTCATCTACATCTCAGCCTCCCAAAGGTCTTTTTCCCCTCCGGCCTCCCAATTAACACTCTATATGCATTTCTGGATTCACTCATACATGCTACATGCCCTGCTCATCTAAAAATCTGGATTTAATGTTCCTAATTATGCCAGGTGAAGAATACAATGTGTGCAGTTCTGCATTGTGTAACTTTCTCCATTCTCCTCTAACTTCATCCCACTTAGTCTCAAATATTTTCCTAAGCACCTTATTCTCAAACACCCTTAACCTCTGTTCCTCTCGCAAAGTGAGAGTCCAAGTTTCACAAGCATACAGAACAACTGTAATATAACTGTTTTATAAATTCTAACTTTCAACTTTTTTGAGAGCAAACTGGATGACAAAAGCTTCTCAACTGAATAATAACACGCATTTCCCATATTTATTCTGTGTTTAATTTCCTTCTGAGTGTCGCTTACATTTGTTACTGTTGCTCCAAGATATTTGAATTTTTCCACCTCTTCAAAGAATAAATTACCAATTTTTATATTTCCATTTCGTACTATGTTCTGGTCGCGAGACATAATCATACACTTTGTTTTTTTCGAGGATTATTTCCAAACCTATCTCCTTACTTGCTTCAAGTAAAATTTCCTTGCTTTCCCTAATAATTTGTGGATTTTCTCCAAATATATTTATGTCATCCTCATAAACAAGCAGCTGAAGTAACCTGTTCAATTCCAAACTCTCTCTGTTTTCTTGCAATTTCCTAATGGCATATTCTAGAACGAAGTTAAAAAGTAAAGATGATAGTGCATCTCCTTGCTTTAGCCCGCTTTATTCGATGTATAGAAATAAATTAAATTTTCCTCTCAAAAATGTCACCATCTAAAAGAATTCTCAAGAAAGGACATTCATAAGGAAAAACTACGACCATTAAACTTCATAACAAAAATCTAAATTGAATCGATTTAAATACCAGCATCGTCATTTTATACGAAATTATAAAGCTGAAAATAATGACAGAATCACATAATAAAATATCATCCTCACCACTCACAATGAGTTCTTTTCTTAACAAAACGCAGAAATTATATATGATAACTGTATCCCAATAAGTCTGACAAATAGTGTCAACCAAATGTACAATAAAAATTCATCATTCAAGATAGCAGTTTATTTGAACAATCTCTAAGCATATCTCATGTCATATAAAGATGACTTAAACCTGGAGAGACTGCAGCATATATACAACATTTCTTAGTGCATACACATGCCACAAACTGAGTTAGAAATTTCGAATCTATGAAAATATTAAATTTATTAAAGATTAAAGAATCAATTCAGAAAGCGAATGTCTGCATGAAAATGATTATGAAAAAACTTTCAATATTTCCTAATTTGTCCATCTGGGCACTTCAGGATTACACTAAAAAAACTTTTAAACATAAATGTAATTATTCTTTTTTGCCATTTCTCGTGAATTTGAGCCATTTACTTTAGCCAGATGTTGCTATTTTAAATGCAATTTTAAACATAATGCTACTAAAACAGAAGTACAAGATCAATATTATTCTATTTTTAAAACATTTAAACTGTTTGCTTTATTTAATATAAATATTTTTAATCGTATTTCACCTTGATTATTTCAATATGCAAACAGAAAGTGCAGTGTTTTAAAATGCCTCCTTAGTTCACAGATGTGTACAGACAAATATTTTAAAATGAATGATGTAAAGATGTAATGTAATCAAACGTTTAACTTAAAAAAATTTTTAAGCATGTATAACACACTTACTCAGTTAACTGTCAAACAAAAAGATCCTAAGATCTTTTACCCGTAGTAATGATACAGAATACAAATTTTAGTACTGAATGCTGTTGCTACTGCACATGTTTACTTCTAGCCCATCCATAATGCCAGCTGGTTACAGGCTGAGTATTACATTACATGGAGTACCTTGAGTATTGTCAGCAGTATTAAGCGTATGTATTGGGTGCACTGTTAGCAATAGCTCCGGTAAATCTCTTTCAGCTCGTTAGATGTAAACATGTCTATTCAACTCAATAATGATGGACTCAATGCTCGTGAGTCTCTTTCATATTACAATTTATATGTTGTGTATATTACTTTATTACCTACTGGTCATTAACTTACATTTTTTATATTCGTATAGCAAATAAAGAGACTAAGACGTTATTTAACATTTCTATATATAAAAGATGTCTACTATATAATATTAAAAAAATACAACATTCATATTCAAAATGACTAACATACTTGGCAATAATTAAGTGGCTTACAACAAGTAGAAAGAAATATATTAAGACCATTCCAGACTTTACAATATTATTTAGAATAACTGGATCACTTTCTGAAAAGGTAAAATAGTCACAGACTCTAAATTTTACAGCAAATATGAAAAATAACCTTCTTTTTTTTTTTTTTAGGAAAGAACTGCAAAATGAACTTCACATATGCATATATGTGATAAAAAATATACATAATCCAACAGCTCTTTTCGAAATATTTTTCGTATCTTCTACAAAACCTAGATTTTATGACTAATGTTCCTTAAGAAAAAAGTGATTCAAATATAGTGTACCTATTACAGATAACTGTAGACAAAACCCAAAAACTGTTTTCTTTTTCATACACTAATGTCCATGAAACATAGCATGTTAACAAATGCATCGTGATTTTTAATTATAAAGAAAACAGCACATGTTAATTAGGGATGGGTTGAAAATATAATTCTCAATTAATTTCTGTTCAAAAGCTAATATTAAATAAGACTGTTCTAAACACAATTATAACAAGAGTCTACCTACGCCATTCATTTTATTTAGCTGGAATAAAAATTTCTCGGTCAATTGAAATTTAAGTATGACATTTATATTGATACACACAATTTTTCAGTATACTTTATGCTATCTCAATGTGCATGGCGATGAACAGCACTGGAAGGGAAGAGAAGGTAACTGCTAAATTTGTACATATTCCCTTGTAAACCAAGAGTAAACCATGAGAAATGGCTCAGTAGTAAACACCAAGACTCGCAATCGAGAGGTCTTGGGTTTATATCCTGGGGTCGGCTAATCTGATCATGGTTTCCAGTAGTTTCCTCGATCTAGTTATTTAAAAAAGCAAATGCCGGATTGCTTCCCACTTCTACTACCAAGTTACAGATACTGTTTCGCAAGAGATGAATCAATAGTTCTGTACAATTGTCATGTCTGCGAACTATTCAGATATGGTTATTAGATGACAATACAGGGTGGAAGTGAAATAATCCTGCAGATTGAAAGGGACGATACGATACACTTAAATGAATAGAAAACCTATATCATGTTTTGTGATTAAATGCACGGTTAATAAGAAAATTTAGTTGGAAGTTCCAGCAATCTGGCAACATTGCTGTTAACACACTGCCCTGCTCTTTCTCCTCGTAATACAGATGTAAAAGGTCAACGAACTCAGGTCTGTCTTCCTAGGTGAACTACTTCCCACCTCCCTCTCTGACTATAACATTGTAATCTCTTCTCATCATGCAGTCGCTTGAAATTAATGGTTTTTAAATTCAATTTACACGAAAATCTAACACGCTATTAAAATATGCCAGAAGAATAAAAGATTTCGGAATATGTATGATAAGAACTTTCTTGTGTTAAATTTTAACGTACCTTGTTAACATGTTTCGACCTATTTTGGGTCATCTTCAGAATTGGTCGTTGTTGGTCTTGGCGCCTCTTGTTTCCTGTGAGGGTGCGTTCGTAGTGTACAGTCAAAGAGTACGAACGCACCCTCACAGCAAACAAAAGGCGCCAAGACCAACAACGACCAATTCTGAAGATGACCCAAAATAGGTCGAAACATGTTAACAAGGTACGTTAAAATTTAACACAAGAAAGTTCTTATCATAGATATTCCGAAGTGATACAGTGTTAAAAGTTGTGTAATCAAGATGTATAATAAATGATTCTTTATTATATTTTCTATCGACATGGACAAAAATCACGATCCTACTCGTAATAGTTACCGAATAGGAGGGTGTTATACATCTGGGAAAAATATTTTTTTTTCTGAGAAAACTATGAACTTTCCAACAATATGCCATATTTTTTTGTTACATACAACATGAGCTATTCATTCTGAAAATCTGTAATTATAAACTTCCACCCTGTATATGAAAAGGAGTATAAGCTGTAAAGCCGAGTACATGCTGATAGATCACATGTCGGAAGTACACATATGTGTGAACTGGCTAGTAGGTGGCAATAAAATGAAAACCAAATATACCGTTCCCAAAAGACAGTCGCGATATGATCTTGCAGTTAAAGCATCTATAAATAAATCTCTCCCTTCCTAAAAAAATTGGGTAAACTGAACCAATTCGTAACTGCAAGATTTTTGTACACAATTTTCCAATAATGTTAAAATTAGAAAGATCAATTAGTGAAAAGATACTAAAATTATTAATTGGGAAATAGGAAGTCGTTTGAAAAAAAATAAAATGCAGCTTTATTCAAGGAACGACATTCACATACTTTTCCTGAGGAGAGGAGGGGAAACAATTTCAGTCGAGACAGTCGATCTTGGAAACTTGAGTTCTTGATCTATTGTTTACAGAACCAGTAATGACTCCAAGACTGATAAGCTCCACGTAGCAAAAGCATAATTGTCACAAGCAGACACGTGCAAATTTTTAAGGTGGTCAGTTCATAAATCAAGTCGAAAGTGTTCAAAGTTTAGTACATTACTTTTAGCACCTGTTACTTCATTTAAAATGTTAGCAAGTGTAAATTTAATTTGGCACACTTCAACAGAGAGTAGTTGAAACTTTAAAATGTTTTACAATACGCAAAAATTGATTGAAATAATAAATACACTACCAACAGTCTTCTGAAATCTAAAATTTCCATCTGATTTACAGCATTCGAGATACATTTTAAAGTCATATGAAATTAAAATAAGAATGCGATTTCCGCACGTGATAATGCTTGAAACATGACTTCTGATCTCCACCAAACTTGTGTCTAATAATGCTGTTACAGCTCTGGAAATGGTGAAACATTTCGTAACACACCATGATGTAATTGAACAAATTATGGAACAATTATTTCAATTCGAGGACATTCTTTATTCCTTAGGAGCAAGCATTCCAAAATAACGAACTTTTTTTTTTCTGTAAAATAATCACATGCTATTAAATGAAGATATCACTGAAAGAGCAAGGTAGATCAAGTTGTAAAATTTTCTGGATTGGAGTTTGAATTATATCAGCCAGATTTGGCTCTACACAGCTAAGATTTTCTACAAATAATCTTACATTTTTCAAGAATATGTGTTATAAATTTTAGTACAATATTATAAACTCAAAGATGACTTAACTGTGAAGTTAAAATTTATCTTGTGAATATATTACTAAACTGATTTAACATATTCTCCTTATATAGTTTTCAAATACTATTTCAGATGTTAGTAAATGTCATTTCAATTATATGTTTTTCTCACAATTTTTTTTCTTCAAACCCCCATAAAAACATATACCAGTAAATGAAGTTTTACTGTATTTCTTTCTAAATTAATCTGAAGTTGTTCTATATTTAAAATATCTTTAATTTTTTAATTCCGGTCAATGTTACTTATGTCCCGCCCACTATAGAGACATAGGCCAATTTTACACAATTTGACAGGTTAGGTTTGGTTAGTTTAGGTTTTTGTTACAGCCTACCTTGCATATACGATTATAGCGCAACATTGGCAGTGATAAAAGTGAAATGTTCGTTCAGTGGGCGTTGGATACTCTACATTCACCCTAATTCCTGTCCATTTTGATCTTCCCTAAAATTCCACGCAAAAATTTCATTTCTGCAGATTGAATTCTATTAATTTTCTTTTGTTTATATGTCCAAGTTTCAGATATAAGTATATTTAATGTAAAATATAATACAGTCTTAAAATGAATTATCATTTACGTATTAGAATAAAATTATTCTATAGAATTAACAGTCAGTTATTCTTGGTTAAGAAGAAAATTAATGTTCAGCTTTGAAATTCTCGGAATAAACCAGAAAACACTGATGTGAGCTATGCAGAAATGTTAATATGAGCAAAAAAGCTGCATTTTATAAGATTTTATTGTTTTACTTGCAATTCTTTCAACTAAAAAAATTACTCTGCTTTAGTTTATCAGCTGACAGAGATATGATCCAATATTTATGTATAATTCCAGAATCTTTCTTTAGAATCAAAGTAAAATACATATCAGTCTGCATATAATACTTTGTTAATAAAACAAACAAGTCACACCCCACCTCTAGCGAGTTACTAACCATGAGGTATTGCACGAAATGAAAATGAAGTTATTTTCATAATCAAAAGACATAAACTTCAATATATGGGTCATGTTATGCATAACAGCATAACAGCTGCAATTAATTCTATAAGGCAAGATTCTGGGCAAATGCAGCATTGGTAGATGCACCACATTATGTGTAATTTACGTGAATGATTTGGCAAGTCATCAGGCCTTACTTAAAATATTATTACAGCCAACAAAATCACCAACAACTGGAAAGAGATAGCATTATAAGAAAGAGAATATTTAATTAGCAAAGATATCATTAATATTTTATGAAAACTACTACATAAACTTTGTTTTTTTTTTTTTTTAGTGTATATGAAAATAAGGCGTAAGAATTATCTTAATGACAACTAATCAACCAAGTTTAAGAAAGCTATAAATATTCATTTTCTTTTAATTTAATTAAAATTGTGTAGAACAGAAATACCATTTTAAATATTTTTGTGGAACGAATAAAAATATGAACATCACAGTTTCTTTAAAATTAAGGTATTTTTACTAGTGCCAAAAATATTCAGTGCACTGAAGGTCAATTTTATCTTACACGTCATACACTCCATAACATGTTTCCTTTCTTTCGAACAGAATACTGAGACACAGAATTTGCTTTAATAAAAAGGAGAAACTAAGTATTGTTTAGGTCTGTAATTCCATTTCTGTCACTCCATCCCTAATAACAATTAAACTGATATAAACTAAATATTTATATAAATATACATATAAAGAAATCCATTTTTGTTTGCACACTGTCCCAGTCTAAAACGACATTCATCATGTGTCAAAAGAAAACACAATATACCGTATACACGCAAATATTCCATGGCCCAGTTTATTCAACCTTTGTTAAATTGCACCTAACATAGCGTTAATTAACTGTAAGTTAAAAGTATCAATTGCTGTTAAAAATATTGTGTTTCTTCAACTTTACATTTCACATTTTGACATTCTGTTTGTTAACTCTCTGTTAGGACCTGAGATTCTAGAGTTTAACCATAACCTATAACCAAGTATAGACTCACTTCTACTCTGACAATTGCGATTCTCGTTTGTTTCCGTTGTTCGATTCAGAGAGGACAGAAGTCTTTCTATTCTCTCAGGTTTGATTTCTGCTTCTTTCCTCGTCTGTATCACAATAGCGTGGAGCGGTGTATTGGTATTGCTGTTATGAAATGGAAAACACTGGAACAAAAACAAATCGTAGGACTAATTTCTATTCGTTCGAAAGAAACCTTCTGCTGGAAATTATTTCGCAATATAAACCAATTAATGAGAATAAACAAACAAACGGATCTAAGTTGAAAGCGAAAAGTGAGGATTGGCAGAAAATAGCCTATACCTTTGTATGAACATCTGGTCTGTCAAATCACAGAAATCAACCTCTCTGTTTATGTATTCATGGATGAAAATGATCCAGATATATAAGTTCAGCATCTAACGCACCAGCTATATTGGATACTTCTATGCTAACAGAGAGTTAAACGATTTAACTGCATGAAATTAGGCAGTTAAATTAACATAGGTTTTAACAGCCTGTTAGTACTAACAGTAGTTGAAGAAATGCTTCAGCTGTTAAGTTTACAGTTAAAATGGAATAACACACTGTTATAATTTAACAAAGGTTGAAGAAACTGGGCCCATGTATATTTTTTTGCGGAATTTAGTAAAGGAAAACTGGGGTGAGTGCATTATTTGAAATAAGGTTGGTACCACTTCGCCTGGAACACTTTTTAAATTTTCTCTCCTAAAATTTAAGTCCACGGATTATTCAATAACATGGAGTATTCGAGTATATACGGTATTAAGATATGAGAAGAAGAGTTGGTTACTGTAGCTGTAAATGAATGAAATTGATTGGCAAGGTTAATGTGAAGTGGAACTTCAAAGAACATAAAAAACTGTATATTAGGAAACATACTAAAAAATAAAAACAGAACCGTACAACTTAAAACTGCCTGCAGTGTACAAAGTTTTACGGCATTGAGCAATGAAATGTTTTTGTACTGACAGTTAAGTTTGCAAAACCTAGAGCATCATTTCGAACATAATTTTAACACTTCCTCTAAAAGATGTTGCACATTTTATCACTACTCACACTTTTTGCAATTCACGTCAAGGAACAAAGCTTGCACTAACACATATAATTATAATGAAGTAGATCACTTTTTAAGAACTAACCTGACTGCAACATAATACCTTAAGTCACACAGTAGAACAGCTGGTATGTAACAGAACAAAATTTTTATCCGATACATAATTTAAATCTGATTTGTTGTGCAATTCTGCCTAATATTGTAATTTTCATTGTAGCCTACTTTTTTAAGAAATAGATACATTACACGTGTCAGCAGGGAACAGCTGCTATAACCATATGCAAACAATGTGAATAATTATTAATGGTGTTGTTTTCCCCTCACTCAGTTTCCCATTTGTTGGTGACTTTTAATATTTAAATACAGGTACTAAAATCCAATTGTAATAAAATCTATAATTAACCCTTCCCATATCATGTACAACACATCTCGCACTTAGAAATTATCCCACATCTACAATACGTTCTGCAATAATATTTGCTTAAAATATTGCATGCCATATATGATAAATACCATTCTGTTAATTCATATAAATTTTGAATACAAAACAATAATCAATAATAAATACATTTCTTCTCCATTAAACGTCTATTATATTGATTTTCAATGACAAAAAATAAAAATACTTTATACATACAAAAAACAATACTTACAAGGGAACTGTCAATAAGTTCCTGTCGAAACCTCTCCTCAAATTGTGTACACAGATATCCACAGCAAACAGATAAATAAAAAATTGCTGCCTATACTGACTGCAAGGGTGTGAAAACTTACTTGGAATGATGCATTAAGAAAGAATAGCAAATGCCTGGGGAGAGAAGTTGAACTACTATCCTTTGTGAATGCCTATGCTGTCATGTGGCATGTGAAATAATCTTGCGCACTCAAAATATTTTGCCAGCTGAGTGAGCATTATTTACTCATGGCCAGGGGCTACTCAATTTTTTGATAATATTTTACTGAAGCTTTAATCTTACATTCTTACAGTTAGAATAGACAGCAAATTTTTAAATAATTGATTAAATGGCGATCTTACTCGTGTTAATTATGTAAGCATGTTCGGCTTACATCTGTTTCGGTGCTATTCGACACCATCCTCAGAGCCTACTACATCTCGGCGCTATCTCAACTTCGCTGCTTGTTGTGTGGGTGCGTTCGTGTGATGAAGAGTTGTGTCAAATAGTGTGTGTGTTCTGAATTTGATCTGTGTGTTGAGAATTTGATTGGGGTGTGTTTTAGTGTATCTGTATATTTCATATTGTTCTAGTGTGTTGAGTTTTTGGTTTTTGGGTTGTATGTGTAGGATTTCCATGTCTGTATTTATGTTACTGTATGTGTGGTTAGCATTAGTTATGTGTTCGCCATATGTAGATGTATTATGTCCTGTGTCAAAAACTCAACACACTAGAACAATATGAAATATACAGACACACTAAAACACACCCCAATCAAATTCTCAACACACAGATCAATTTCAGAACACACACACTATTTGACACAACTCTTCATCACACGAACGCACCCACACAACAGGCAGCGGAGTTGAGATTACGCCGAAATCTAGTAGGCTCTGAGGATGGTGTCGAATAGCACTGAAACAGCTGTAAGCCGCACATGCTTACATAATTAACACAAGTAAGATCGCCATTTAATCAATTATTTATATTCAAGTATTAAAAGTAGTGTACGAAAGATTCAACATGGAGCAAATTTTTTGTATTTGTTTATTTGCTCTGGTTATCTACCAATGTGCACAATTTGAGGCCAGATTTCGATACGAGCTCATTAATAGCTCCCTCGCTAGAAAATTTTAAGAGAAGAGATTATAGAACACCACCAGGACTAGCTAATTCTGCACCTCGTGTTACAGTAATCAGATTGCACCTGTTACACAAAATTATACATTTATACAATTCATATACAGCAAATATACTAAATAACCAAGTCCAAACTGTACTGTTAAATTAAATTAATCGTTAAAAAATTTTGTGCCATCTCAGTGTCTACCCTTGTACCAGCTGTTTAAAGATCCATCCTTATTTTTTCTACACAAATTACAAAAATCGAAAGAAAATTTGGTATAGATGTGTGCTATTGTATGGGTGGGAGGTAAAATTGATAAACCTACCAAAATATAAATAAGTCACAAATACATGAAGAATATTTACATGACAAAGAACTAGTGGTGGGCACTTCTGTATGGTAATATTTTTAATTGGATATTATTTTGTGCTGCAAGATATATCTTCTAGTATCAATCTGAAAGCAACAAAACTGAGTGAACCAACAACTAACATTAGTGTGACAAATATATGAAAGAGGTCAATACGAAAAATGTATTTTTTTTAACTTAAAATTAATTTCAAATGAAAACGGACAAAATGGGATTTTAGTAAAATTGACAGGGACAGTTGGAACAACTACATGAGTCAATATATGCTCACCATAAAAATTACAGATACTTCATCACGTGAATCATTTTGGGGTATCAACTGCAAATTAAAGTCATTCCAGTACTGCCACAGTGGCTCAATGCCAGTGCATTGGGCTTATTAGTCAGAGTTCAAATCCTGGTTGACCCACTCTGATTTTATAACTTGTGTTGGGCAAGCCCATAGTCTAGGCAACACAGGAGTTTTCTCTGAGTACTCTGGTTCCACTGTGATATCCCAACAATTCTCCATTATCACCCATTCAATGTGGATCCACAGCCTCTGGTGCACTCTGGATAGTCTCTGACGAACTAAGTGGCCTACACTTCTCAGCACTAGCAACATCTATGATCCATGCTCAGGACTAGAAAAGTATAATGGCACCAAGTTAAGCTAAGGGTCTTGTCATTAGACTCCCCCTCCCCTCCCAAAAAAAGAAAGTAAAATCTATAAGCAAACAGTCATTGTGTAAGCTAAAAATCACTTTTTTGGGTGTCAGGCATGATAAAATATGTATTTCCACCAATATATCCATTTTCTTTTGTAATAATACCCATATATTCCTCCCCACTTCTAGTATATACTGTGAAAGTATCCAATACATCAGGGTCCTTCCATACAAAACTTTAAGAATATGCCAACGATGTCACGAATTTTTTTGGGCTTTTAATATAACAATGTTATTATGAAAATAAATTAAAGTGCCAACTATGACCGCCATATCATTAATATTTTAGTCATACAGATGACTGAAAAATGGGTGGCAGTTACATGTTATCCATCATTTAAAATATTCTAGACACCCTATATGAAGTGTCATCGAAACTAAAGACGCCAATGTAAGCCTGAATAACCATATTTTAATACCTTAAAGACTAATCCGAATAATATTAAGGCATGCTCATAAAAACACCTCATTGAAAAAAAGAAATAGTTTTATATTCGAATGCAACAAATTAAATTCATGTGAATTTCATTTGTATTGAAGAAAATCTTATTCCTAATCCATCTCCCAAGTTTTATGACTTTATCTAAAAACACCTGTGAATAATTAAATTAATAAAATTATTAATTTTTGTTCCGACGGTTGAAAATCGCTTGCTGTATGTGGCGGACGTTTTCGAGACTTCATAACGATGGGTAATCTCAAAGTCCGTCTCCCTGACCTTGATCGCGGAACATTCTGTACGATGGGAGAGCCTACCTGCTGAGCTCCTGTGTTCCAGTGAGTTATTTTTTATTAAAAACTGACATGATATTTAAGTCAGCATTCTGAAATTTTCACAGTGGAATCAATATACCCTAAAGAATTAAACACATGTTTTTTCGTCTGTAAAAATGAATTGCATTTTGTGTTCTATATTTTTTTAAATTATTTTACGATGGGTAACTATTTAAAAAATGATATATTTTTTTCATGTTACGGGCATTTATAAACAATGCTCTCCTTTTTCGAATTGCGTTGAAATCACTTCTCCATCTTCCTTTACATAGTAAGAAAACTTCAATAAACGAAACAGTGTTCTTTGTTAAAGCAATATTTTAAATTTTGATTTCTGCCAAAGTATGAAAGATATAAATATAGTATCACTTGAAATTCATATTTAGAACATACAAAATGACCTACTACAATATTTTTAACTTTTGAGACATCATGGTTCAAAAACATAGTTTTTTTGCATGGAATGACCCATCAGAATTTACATTGTGTTGGAATTGTCCATATCAAAGGACAAATGCAATTTAAAATCAACATTAATGCTTAATTAATTTTAAATCATACACTTGAATGTGATTATCTTCAGTAAGTTTGGACGGTAAATAAAGAAAGTGGTTATTTTTCAAGCAATTCAATGGATTAGTATACTACTGTACGAAATTTTTATGCAATAGCTCAACACAAAAAGAAATATGGAAGTGATCATTGCATAAGGTTTTCTTTTTTAAAAACCAAAGAAAAACAGTAATTTTGTAGAGAAGAGCACAAAATTTGGAAATGTGCTGCTTGCTACCAGTCCATAAAAGATCACTCTTTTGGTTGCTTGCAGTTTTAATACCAAAGAAAAGCAAAATAAGTCAAATTCAACACTATTTTGGATTTGCATTACCAACATTATTAAAAATGTGTCATTACGTAATTCTCATATTACACACACATAAATATTTGTACCGGAATAGTTTCATAGTACCCATTATTTAATATGCCAAATGGTGCCCACCAGTAGCATTATGAGAACCATGAAAGAATAACAATGTTATTCATTACTATCTGCCAAACTGTATATCTGACATCGCCCAGATTTGTAATCTATTATTCAATGTCAGAAGGCCACATTTAGACACAACAACCAACTCAGCTAAGGTCTCAGTAATGTTATGCTGCTAGTGATTCCTAATACATTGACATTTGATTGTTAAAGACTATTAACAATGTATCACAGTTTCATAAAACTTTATGCGAAAATTATTTTGATTTGGCACACGAATATGGTCATGCTAAGTTTAAAGTATTCCAATAGAATATGAGAAGAAATATTAATTCCCATTTTCTTATTGATTTATTTTTAGCGATACCTGAGTCAAAATTTACTGTAAATATTATCAGAATTCCCTCTATCCTCCCCAAAAACTTTATCTCACAACGTACTCTTGGTTTAGTCTGTACCTCAAGCATGGAGATATAGTCAAATTATTATTCTTGAAAAGTCTATAGCTACAAAAATGACTAAAACTTTTAGTTGAACTATTTTTGCATTTGAACAAATATTCAACAAATTAATATTTGACTACAGAGAACTTTCTCGTTTTCTCAGAAACCACTGAAGTTTTCATATTTAAAAAAGAAACGTGTCACACAAATTGTAAAATGGAGGGATGCCAAGCAAATTATTGTCAATATAAAGCACCTTTGAAAACAGAGAACAAAGGCAACCAAGAAAGAATGGCAACTCTTGTACCACTTCTATTAATTTTATTATGTAATTTGTCATATTCCTTTAAGCCCTAAAACGTTTCTGAGAAAGTTGCTCATTTGAGATGTAGTTTAGTGCACAGTAACCATTACTTTCAGCAACAAGCAAACAAAATTGTGGTCACATTATCATAATTTCTTATGTGAGTTATTTGACGACACTTTATCAACTGCTCTGGTTATCTAGTGTCTGAGTGAAATGAAGATGATAATACTAGCAAGATGAGTTCAGGGTCGATCGCCAAAAGTAACCCAGCATTTGGGTTGAGGAAAAACCCCGGAAATAACCTCAACCAGGTAACTTGTTCCAACCAGGATTTGAACCCGAGCCCAGTAGTTTCACAGTCAGATGTGCTAACCATTACTCCACTGCAGTGGACTCATAATTTCTTTCATAGTAAAAATCAGAAAGAAAATCACTGAAGGAGATTTCAATGAATTGCTATTTTGTGCTATAGCCAAGTCCTTCAAGTAAAATATTATTATCCACGTAAAAATTCTAATACATTGTGCGCATTTTTTAAGGATGATTTCAAAGTACTCCATACGCAAAAAAAAAAAAAAAAAAAAAAAAATCAATGTTTGTCGAAAAAGGTTGCATACAGTTAGTATAAAAATCTTTCGGCTTTACAAATGCTAAGGCAGGTATTTTCGTCAAGATATGGAAATAATAGCTTTAATAAGAGCACAATGTCATAAGCATATTTTAAAATGAAATTATATCCCTTCACATGCACAATGGTGTTAAGCTTGTTAGGGTAACATAAAGAAACAGACATTGCAACATAAATGCTTAATTTCAGTTTGCACAGTGTATTCAATTTATAAAGATTATAAAAAACAAGACTAAAAGATTTAAGAAACTGACGTAATAAATGTATAATAATTTTATACAAATTAAGTTGTATTACTTCAAAAATAAGTATGAAACAGTATTATTAAAAATATAAGCTTCAAATTGCAATATGTAAGCAGCACTGTTAGCCAAACGGATAGTACTTCAGCTTTCCATGCTGGTAACCCAAGTTCGAATTCCGGTAGGTTCAAGGGTAATTTGTGGTGGACTAAGATGGTGCTTGGTGGAAGATTTTCGTAGGATATTTACATTTCCCTTACTGGCATTCCATAATGCACCGTTAATCATCATCATGCAGTACTATGTACTTCACCTCCCATGGTGCACTGACGACAATGCCTACAATGGCAAAAAAAGAACTACAGCTTTGGCATGGTGCTCGTAGATAGGGAATGACGTAAAGTCAAGTACTTGCCATTGAATAAAAATATTGCAATACATTTTCAAATAGTTTCCTTTTTGAATTGAGAAGAAAACTTTAATTTTCTTTATTTACCTGTATATGTATGAACCATTATGATCAGCCATGGCATAATAAGATGGACAGAAATTTTATGTAGATGAAAAGCATCTTCAGGACAACAAACAAAGTGGAATGTTACGTTTTGTGACGCAAATACAGTAGATTACATTTTTTATTACAACTCAACATTATCAGTTAATGAACTACATATCACAGCATAATTCAATAGTAAAAGCATTTCAGCAAAGTTAGCTAATTTTGTATTTTACTTTCTTGGATTTAGTCTCGAACTGTTTAGTTAGAGCAGAATGTGTATGAACAGTATGTAAATTTTAAAAGTAATTATCTCGATGACAAACACGTCTGAATTTTCCTGGACATTATATACAGTATTTCCAGCTATTTTTATATAATTTCTTAATCAAATGCACAACTGTTCTTTTCTAGAAGCAGCACACTGTTCAAGTCATAAAAGTGAAATAAAACGTGTGCTTCAAGCAAACATAATGAAGAAATTTCCCTGAATTTGTATTTAATAGTAAATAATAATTATATTTCCAAATTAAACACGTGTGCAAAACATATTCGATAAATATTTCTATTGTATAAGATAAATTATTTTCTCTTTACATGAAAGTATAAAAGTAACATAACTGTACTGTCGCAATTACAAGACAAAAATCTTGTGCAGTGTTCTCTCTATACTACAAATCATACAACAAATACAATTTAAGATATTTCATGGAATGAAATTTACACAGATTAATCCCAGCAAGTTAGTGTAATATGTAGCTAATCGGTGATGCATGCAATGGAGGGGGAAAGGAACTGGTCATCCTACCTCATTATCTCCTAGCCTAGTTGCCTCATAAGTGGTGCTTTGTTGGTATCACTTGTGAGGTTCAGACTCGGTGACAGTTGACTAAATCACAACAATCCAACAAGAAGTACTTCGACTTTTGTCGTCATATATACAGAAAAAAAGACAGGTTTTCCTACAATTTCATTATTTCAGGAATCACTTGAGCAAAGTCACAGAGACACTTGGCTGAATTGGTAGTGTTCTGACCACATCGGCAAACTCAGCCCATAAAATTCTGGCAATATTGCATTTGCTACAATGTCATGAACTCTTCTTACAACTATTTTGGCACATCTATAAGTCTGGTTTCATTCTGAAATATCTATACATTTGTAGGCTCAATGCAGATAGGAAATGTATGCTAAATGTTCTTAGCACCCAACTATTGTCCTATCATAATTATGCTCTTTCTAATTGACTTCATACAACTTAAATGCATATCGAAATTTTGGCTCTTACCTTTTTTTTTTTTTTTTGTTAATGTTTACAGCAACCTAGTCAGTTCATTTTTTATTTAATTAAACAAACAGGACAATTCACGAAGTTCACACCAGTATGTAGGCACTTCCACAATCATTTTAAGTAATGAAGTTCATCTGAACATGAGTCCAATTTTCCAAATATATTTCCGATCTTCGAAAATACATTTACATGTACAAGGTTCATAATGGGTTTTTTCAGAAAGTCAGTTCCGATTATAAGTTATATGCAAAATATTACTGAATAGTGGCTTTGATTTTCATGTTATCCTCTGAGATTACTGGGAAGCCATGCTGCGTGGAGTATTGGCAGTTGAAATGGATGTGAATTTGTGAAGTTGATCCAACAGGGAAGTGCTTGTAGTTATTCGATTTCTGTAGACTAAAGGTCAAACAGTGGCACAAATTCACACACAACTGCTGGAGATTCACAACTCAGATGTTACAGATGTTTGTGGCATGTCAAAATGGTGTTCCTTATTTGGTACAGGACAAACCACTATCAAACAGTGCACCCAGTGGCAGGCAGGTTGTAAACAACCACAACAGATATTCATGACATCTCCCAATACCACAAGACTGCTTGTTGGTGAGTGCCACAAAAACATTGGTGCAACAATATGAGCAGAACATTTCTTCAGCACTCTCTGCTAAAGCCCATCTTTTTTAGGCCTCCAAAGAAAATGGAGGGAAAAGATCTTGACTGCAAAGAAATGAACTGAAAACATCTGTGCATACATGGTCATGGTAAGATGGGACAAATAACTCAACAGAAAAGGAAACTACACAGAAAAATGTAGTTTGCAACATAATCAGTTTAAATCATAAAATTTAATTGTTGACTTAATAACAATAACTGGAATTTATTTTCTAAACATTCCATGTAATTCGTCTGAATTTACACAGTTTTATCAAATACAATTGATTTATTTTTGGCGTGAAAAACCTATTTTCGACCTACAAGAGAAACAGATTGTAAAGTTTTGACATGAAAAGTTTACTCTGTCATCACTCATGGTACCATGGAAACAGAAGTGTAAGATGAACTTCATTCCTCATGGTTTACCACGGTTTATCTCACTCCATTCTCTTAATAATGTGTCCCGAGATTTTCTACAAGGTCCTCGCCCCCACATGGTATCTATTAGATTATATTCATTTCAATGGAATGCTGAAAAACAAAGTGAGACAAGTGGACAATAGGCTTGGAGCTCACACAGATTCTCCCTCACAGCCCAAAATTCCCTTGCAAGAACATGTGATTGGGTACCTTTTAATTATTTCTTCTCTCAATCCCCTTCTTTCATTGTGTCATTGAGTTACTCCACAAAATCCGTCTCACTCCATTATCTAATTTATTATTGGATAGGGTATACTCATCCTGTCTGTAGTTGTATTTATTTCATCCTTAAATCCATCCTTGCCTAATCTAACATTTACATATAAAGAATAAAAATACTTCGTGCAAACCAAGGGACTTAAAAAAAAATTCCATCAGTTTTTTCTTTCTTTTTTTTTTTTTGTAGACATTTCCACTCTCCAGCAGTTGTCTCTAATGCTTTTTTCTCTTAGTAGAGGGAAGCACACTCAGCCAATTGCGATACTCTTCAGACATGGCCAGCCTTTAGCAGAAAGTGAGAAGATGACACAAAATAATTTTTTGTACACGTCCTTATATGTCTGAAAACAATCCAGAAGCACGATTTATTCACATATTGCTATGTTTATGGAAGCAAAGAGTGAACATTTTTAAAGACTCATAAAAATGTTTAGCATAAAAAGAATGAACTCTACCAGATAGAAAAATATAATTCACAAGGGAATTATTATTGATTTATGTTCTGTGACATAAAACTACAAAAATTCTCTCTTTTCTGATCAAACTACGGACAAATGTTTTGTAACTAAATAATCTTCATTTTGAGTACATATTCGTAATTTAATGAAGTAGTATTTTTGCATATATTTCTTACGTATTTTGCATATTTTATTTCACAGTTAATGTAATTATTACTAATATATTTAGCATAGAAATAGTAATTATACCGAAGTTATTTGGAACCTGAGCCATGTTCAAAAACCATTACTCAAAATAAATGCAAGAAAAAGTTCCATTAAGTGCATATATACAGCTTCGTGAATCACCATACATATTGGCTTTCGCGAGGTGTTCTAACAGTTCACCTTTCAGCACCTGCATTTGCTTGTCTTGGTATATGCTGGCTGGTTACTGACTGGGCAATGAATCATAGCTACCTTCTCAATTTAGCTACTCTTTCACAACTTGGCTACTTCAGACCATAAACAAAATCTGGCTAAAAGGTACACATGGCTGGCTATGAATCTTGCAGCCACTTAGAACCTAATTTCAAAACACCACGAACTTTATCTCTAATTATGTCAAATTGCAGCTCATTTACACCCATATTATCAGTCAAATCTTGACTAACCTGACAACAATAATTTTAAACTGGTAGAAACACATCACTTTAGGATGCAACTTTGTGCTACATTATTAATACATTTAGACAACTTAAACCTGCCATTATATGAATAAGCATTTTTAAGTTGCCTTCCGCTAGGATACACAAACGCTGAAAGTAGGAATTTCCACATTAGATGTTGTAGATCCCTTATCCTCTCCAGATGTGCTCATGTTAGGCTTTCCTGTGCTTGACGGCAATGTCTTGGATGCACTATTAGGACTCACTGTTTCAGAGTCTGTTGTTAATTCTTCATTACGGTTTCTCACTGAAGATCCATGCTGAACTTTACTATCGTCAGACTGGTGAAAGTCAACTTCTGTACATGTAACAACTTTAGATGGCATTTCCTTACTGGCAGATGACACTTTCCCAACTGCAGCATGAGACTCTGATTTATCTGCACGAATATCGGCATCCTTACTGCTTGTAGAAGACTCTATTTCAGCATAACTGTTAGTCTTATGTTCAGCAAGAGAAGACTTGAGATCCACATCAGTACAGGTGGTTACTGGCATAACATTGTTTGGCGAAGCACTAGGGGCAAGACGTGTTACTGTGTCTATTTTACCAGTATTGGCACTTGTAGCCTTGTTCATATTAACTGAAACAGGAATACTACAGCCTGTATTATCTGTGTGACAGGTGACAGTTTCACAAATTATGTCTGACTGCTCATTCGCGTTCTTGGTTGGTGATTCTATGGTGCTTTTACACTGATCCCTCCCACTGCAGTCAGACAAAGTCGTCCTCTTTTTATCCCCATGAGGTGTACCTGCAGAAGATTCCATCTTACCCGTGGCAGGGCCTGAATGCTCAGCCCCACTGCCAGATAGGAGCTCCTGACTGCTGCCACTGCTCACGGTGTTTGCTGGCTGTCACCACGTCTGCGCCTCCTCACGATACGTCGAACCTTGCTGCAAGTACTGCTCAGAAATTGGGACTGGACGCATGCGTGCACTCTGTTTCTTCTAGCCAAAACAACACAAAATTACAATTTACCCTTTTGTTTTAATCATGCTTGCTGTGTCTGTATCTATATGTGCATGAAATGTAACAATGTGTTTGTATGTGTCTACACAGAGTGAACTATAAGTAATGTCATTAATTTCAGGGGGTTATTCTTTTATATATTTCAAACAAAGAAGTTTAATACAATTTTGCTCATTCTTGCTTCCTTTTCAAGATAAAAATTGTTTTACATCAAATATTTCATAGCATGTTTTGGGAAAGCCATTAATTTAATTCGCAATATGCTCAGTCAATTTAAGAGTTTATAATAATAAAGCATTGAAATATTTTTAGTTTTGTTCTTTAAATGTGCAGAAATTTCATTAGAACAAATTTAACTTTTCGTTCTGCAAAGGAATTTTGAAATGTCACATTTCTTCCAATGAAATTTCTGTACATTTAAAGAATAAAATTAAAATTGTTTCAATCATTTATTATCATAATACACTGCTCTCTTAAATTGACTATGCATATTGAGAATTATAGTCGCGACGCTGTTATTCTCGGCGTGATTCCTTCTCTTTGCTTACATCTTAAGGTATGGTCAAACATCGCTACTTTTGCTGCGCAACTTTTGTACTGCAGCTGCAAAAGTTGCGTGTCGTGTTCACACGTAAGCCAAAAGTAGCGAGCTGCACGCTACTTTTCGTGTTGCGCAACCCGAGTGCTGCAAAAGTTGCAACTGGAGGTTGCGAGTCTGTTTACACACAAGGCGCTACTTTTGCAGCCGCAGTCATGCTGCAGGTTTCCATCTCCATGTTGACTTCTCAATATACATTTTGTGGTTATGTTCGCATTATTAATAAACTCATGCAAAAGCTTATTTATCTATTATTTGCTTTTCTGTCCTAACTAATATTCACAAATTGGCATTATTTTTACTATAATGCTTTTAAAAACGCCTATATACTTAAATGATTACCAACAGCATATTCACGTAATCAATGTTAGCAACCCTCCTGTTTGAAACTATGCTACAGAAAATTGAAAAAGTGAATTATATCGTCAGCAAATATGTACAGACTGTGTTGTGCATTTAATAACTGTTACAAATAATTTATTTTCATCACATCTAACATTAAAATACATCCAAACAATAAAAGTATCATTGGCACATTTGGGTGGCAACACTGGTCACAACCGCAGCAAAAGTTTCAACAAAACCGATATAAAAAATGCTGCGGCTGCAACCCTGAGAACCCTGTTCACACGTCGCTACTTTTAAGCTGCGCGCAGCATGGAAAAGTAGCGAGCAGCAAGTTCGGCAGCCGCTATTTTTCGGGTTGCACCGTTGTTCACATGTCGCAGTACGAGAGTTGCGCTGTTTTTTGTACTGCAGCACTGCAAAAGTAGCGACATGTGACCGTACCTTTAGGAAGTGAAGGCTCTATAAAGTTTAGGTAGGTAGTATCGTTCGCCAGCTACCATATGAGGAATCTATTTGCCACACCGTTAAACATTATCATGTCGTAGCTCCTATGATAATAAATCAAACACACTGTAATTCAGCAAATAATTGAGCGGCAAATAACGTCTTCGTGTGCTTTCTGCAAACGCCAACAAAAGAGCCAAAATGGCGGGCGATTATATTAAGTATTTATCGAGCCTTAAGAAATGAATAACGTCTTCATCAGCGAATCACAAGACGCACACATTTAAATGTAGCCGACCTGCAATGCAATTGGCTGCCAGAAATTAGAGCGACGGGACTATAAATCAATGGCTTTCCCAAAACACACTATGAAATGTTTAATGTAAAATAATTTTTATCTCGAAAAGATAGCGAAACGAGCAAAATTGTGTTAAAATTTTTTGTTTGAAATATCTAAAAGAATACCCCCCAAATTTAATGGCGTTACTTATGGTTCACCCTGTATAACTCTCTCTCTCTCTGTATGTTACGTAATTTATTAATGTAATGTTATTTATGTAAGCATTCACGTACAGTAACCTAATTTGTATAATTATACAGACTTTGTGGTATCACATAAAAAACTGTTACATTTTACTCGTATGTAAAGTAATAGTTTAAAGTTATTTTTAGTTGGTTATTTAATGATACTGAATCAACTACTGGGTTATTTAGCTTTTTAACCTTTAACTTTCAAACCTTTGCGTTATAGATATTTGATGTTCACTATGTTCATGCACATTAAAAATGAGGTTAACATATTGGATAATGTAAGAATGTATCTGATGATGTCGCAGATGCGATGAAAATGTTAATACAAACAGCAAAATATTAACATAAAGGAACCATTTCTTAAGTATTGTATGACAAGTCATTGAGTGAAAATAATAAAACCATTTAATTGAATTCACTACAACTTATCTGAAAAATCCTCAAAATGAATTGTAAAAATAAAAGCTACGGATTTTCTTAAAATTAATAATTTGAAGAAAAATATTAATAGACACACACTGACTCTGTTATTATTTTATTTACTATGAATCATATGACTTTTAGATCAACATCTCTACTTAAGAAAAATAAAACTTTTAATGCAAATACCTTTCTCCTGAATGGAAAGCATCCTTTCTTCTCCGGCTCTGGGATGGCATCAATGATTAAGTCTATTGTTGGTGTATTATTAGGTCCAAATACATTGAGTTCTTTAAAACACTCTGTCTCAATCATCTGCGAAGTATGAAAATGTCAGAATATCAATAACAGGCCGACAAGGTAAAGTTCCGCCTCTATTAAATAAAATGCAATAAGTAATATACTTCGTAACTTTCATTTCCATGCTTCCTGCTAATTCAGCTACACTGTCCTTTTCACAAGATGTAATTTATTACCTACATTCATAATATACTATTTTGTTAATTTAGATTTTTTATATCAATTTGTATGATAATTCTGTATCATCACAGCTTCTCATTTTGATACCAAATATTGTTAATACAGAGAATTAAATCTTACAAACAGATATTTCTTAAAAATAGGCAATTAAATTAAGACATTTAGCGAGTGTTGAAAATTTACAAATAAAAGAGAAATATTACACAACACAATTACAACAAGCACATTACAAACATGTTTTATCAGAGTACCCAATTGTACATTTAAAATCTAATTTCGTTCAATTTACATCTAACATATAGTTCTGAATTCTAAATTTGTATAAGTTAGTCAGATAAGATCAATACATACATTACTAGAGAAATCATTTTCGTCCTGATTTACGAATGTTTTCAGATCCTGCACTTCTAATTTTTTTTAGAGATAAATGAACCAAATATATATACGTTTTAGATATACAGTAGAACTTGGTTATAGCGACCTCGTTTTGTGCGACACCTTGCCTATAACGTCAAATATTCTATGGTCCCAACTAATTCCCCATAAGACATATGCTTTCCTACCTTGCTTAATACGACAAACGCATATGTGTCTACTTCGCATATAACGTCATTTTCAACCTCGGTTTGGAATAAGATTTTCTAACAACCAAAGTATTTTAAGAAATATTTTGTTGAAATCTGACCCTGACAAATTCTTTACAGTCTCCTTCTGTCATAGACCTCTGGAATGCAGGCGGATTACCCACCCCATCATAACCTGCCCGAATTCATGCGGTATTAAATCAGTTTCGACAGGAAGTTTTCACTAAGTGCACGCATTTTAATGCAGTGTGGCCACTAAAAGAAGTGAGTGACGCTTTAGAAGTCATTAGAATTATGAACATGTTCTATGAATCTAGGGAAGGGAGCAGTGAAATTGCAACTGAAATTATGAACATAGAACGTAATTTAGCCCTAGAAAGTGTGTATTGGGCAAGTAGAAGACAACAGAGTAAAATGACTGATTACTTCACTTCTGAGTAAAGTAGTTTGGTGAGTACTGAACAAACTGTTTTAATACAGACTACTGTATTTATAATTGTAGGCCTACGTGTATTTTATTATGTTCATTGTAGGCTTAAAAGTCAATACATAAATCTAAAAGAAGTCTAATCAAGTTTGTTATTTTTCATTTTCCACCTCACTAGATTGATAATGTGAATCTCGGTTACTACGACACTCGTTTATAACAACATAATGTTTAAGGTCCCTTGGATGTCGTTATAACCAAGTTCTACTGTATGTTATACCATTAAAACCCGAAATCCAACAAAACCAGTTTCAACTAGAAAAAATTAGTTTTAAAAATGTAGATAGACAGAAAGCGAGTTTTTGTAAGATCTAGAATCAATGACAGGTTAGGTTTGGTTTGTTTAGGTTTTTAGTTTGTTTAGGCTTTTTAACCTAAACAAACCAAACATAACCTGATTCTAGATCTTACAAAAACTCGCTTTCTATCTATCTACATTTGTTTAAACTAGTGTTTATTAGTTGAAACTGGTTTTGACGGATTTTGGGTTTTAACGGTAACATATACATCTCTACTATAAAATAAAGTTACAGATATCACTACTAATTAATTGTAATCTAATTAGAATTAGATATATTTATATTATATATACAAATCTAATACCTATACATAATTTTGACATTTCAACAGTCACAGCAACAAATTTTTTTACAAATTATCATGAGCCTGACAGATTTTAAGATACTGCTCCGTGAAGGTAATACGTACAGGCATGACTCCTAATGGCATTGCTAAATGAAACAAGAGTCTCAAGGGAAAATGAGGACACGAGAATAAAAGTCAATGTCTAGGACACTTTTATTTACAATAGATGTGAAGTGATCAAGGTAAAGCTACAATTCGTCAATTTCCACAATGACGGCAGAGAGTAAATGTCAGTCTCAGAGACTACTTTCAAAGATGTCAATGTAACATATGAACAATTAACATTTTTCAGTACTAAAGAAAATGTAACAATAATTCCAATTTAAGCGTTATTTGCCTTTCTCCTATATGTATCTATACTTCTTCAAACTATCTGACAGCATCAACAGAAATGGCATTTTTGTCCTTCACATACATATTTAAAGTTTCTAACCAAAAGTAAAAATAGGATTGCCATGATTTTCTAAATAAGTCTCTACTACATTATCAAGAGTGCAAGAGGTCAAATGACTTTATTGTCAAAGGCCTGGCATTAGAAAATAACAACATTATCAAAAACGTTTTTCCTCTGACTGGAAACCGTCAGCAAATCAGGCTTATGTAATACTCATTTCTATTTAACACTAGTACTTAAGTATTCACCATGTTTAGTTCCAGAGATAATTTTAATGCTTTCTACGTTATCTCTGATTAAGGGATATATATAATTCCAAATGATATGGTAATCTAGAGTCATGTATGTTAGTGAACTAATCAAAAGTGTAGAAGAAACATAACATGAGATTAAAAACATGCATGCATATGCGAATAAAATTACACATACATACACACAAACAAGACAACATAATTTTATAAATCTTACATTTGGGAAAGAGCTCATACTCATTTATTGAGAGTATCACAAGTTAATAGTGTGCTACAAACAGGAACACTTACAAGAGGGAAAATGGACAATAAATGGTAATAATGTTTTCTCGTATAATATTTTTAATGATCTCAGAACGTTCTACATTATAAATCACCTCCCTCCTTGATTCTAATTTAAGTGATATTAAACTTGTTTATAACTGAGTAATATGATCTAAGTATGTAAAAGTGAAGAATGTGAACTGAGAAGATAATCACCTCCATCCCCCATCAGATGCGAATAAAATATGAAACTTAAGGCTCATATTTCAGTTACATTCAAGTCAGAATTAATAAACTGTAAATTGTGGCTTCAATTCCAATTCCAAAATGCTGACAAAAATTTTAAATAACCAGCTGATTGGCTGTGTCTCACAAATTAATACATATTAATAATTTCCTGAAGCAATGACTTGAGAGAGAACTTGAGAAAGTCATTTCACTCACAAGCTACCCTTATATTCGAATTTTATTTCACATAATGCTTCCAAACGGAGTCACTATCCATTATCCATCACAAATTCCACTTGGACTTGCCAGGATTTGAACTCAGATTTCTGGTGTGCAAAGTCTATGTTCTGACTCTTGGGCTAATAGCACACAAACGACTGGATAAACAGACAAATCGGTGTTGTGTTCAGTGAGGAGTGATAGAAACGAGAGACAATTAAGTGGGAGCAAATAAAAATAATGTGCAAATTATTTTAAGATTTAGTCATAATTTTTCATTCAGCATGTAAACACTCCCTCAAAACAATGAATGTAAAGTATGTGGTGACAATTAAAAAAAAAAAAAAAAGAATAAATGTATGTACTAATTTCGACAAAAAATACTTTGAAGTCCAATATTTTTTAATATTTGTTTATTTCAGATAAGGTTTCATAATACATTCCTAAATTTCAAATATTTATTCTTTGTAAGACTGTTTACTTAGTAAGGAACTGTATGATGTTCAATACAGGTATATAAAAATAGCTGCTTTTTTTTCCCCACTTCCATTCTTACAGCTCTCATATTTAAAGAAGAAAGACACTGTCTTCTTTTTACCCCATTTTAAGTGCAAAAAGAGACAAAGAAATTTAATTTTTATGGAGATACATTCGTAATGCAGCAAATTACTCAAAAATTACATCCAGCTTCAAGTTTATCATCATTTACCATACTTCAAATATTCTCTCACTATTCCAAATGCCAGTAATGAAGTTAATACATTTCTATTTAAATATATTTTTAATTCTCCTAATTATAAGTATAAACACGTAAATGCATCAAAATATCTAAATAATTTTTCTTCAGCATCACGATATTTTTTTCTATGTTTCATAAAAAGCAAAGTAAACAAAATTTTTTTTTCAGATTATTTTTACAAAACAAAATATTTTAAATACTGAAATATTGTTCTACACTATCTACCCTACTTGCTTTTCTTAGATAAAAACAATATTTAATTTCATGTCTTGAACATCTTAATTCTACATACATCTATATGGCAAATACACTTTTTGAAAAAGCTGGCCAACATATCACCTTGCCCATTGTGCAACTCAAACCAAGAAATGGATTCGGAACACCTCAAAATCTGTGCTTCATTGGCTGGTCATAATAATATCTTTGAAAAATATTGGAGTGCAAGAGGTCAAATGACTTTATTGCCAAACGCCTGGCATAAGAAAACAATAACATATCATCTCCTTAATCATCACTTTATTATGGTCTTCATCAAGTATTAGACCTCAGCTGTCTGTTACAGTCTCTCGCAATCTCTTGAACATAACTTAATCCAAATAACATATCAAAAAACAAAAACAAAAAAGCCGTTCACACAAATAATTATTTCTGCTCCACATCAATGAATAGACAAAAAAACTGTGGTGAAATAAATATCTGTACCTCCTGTTGCCAAGGAATGGACACGGAGCCAGTGTTAAACTTGCTATAGAAGGTATCATCAGTGGCGTCCAAGTTCACACCCTTCACAGTAGAGAACTGCTCTATGTCCAGCACATCTTTTGCATACACAGCGTGTGGCTGTATAAACACACAAGCAAGGAAGGACCTTTCCCATTAGCATATCACACAATCCAGGAAAGAAAGAGATATATTTCAGTACACTAACGGATAATATTAGTCATTGCAAAATAGCAGTTAGTACAACACAGTACACCTTCCAACTGTCTCTTTACTTGATAGGGGTGGGAAGAGGAAGATTTGAAAATGCAGGGCTTGGGACTTCTGTTTCCACACATGCATAGCATGTAAATGTTCAGCTATAAAGAAATAATTAGTTATATGGACGTAGTTAATACTAATATTCTATTTCAATCCAAAATGCACATACCAAATCATGAAGAGTGTGCTATGTAAATTATATAATCAATACAGTACCTAATGAAACCGTTATTTTATTAGTTGGTCATTTAACGATGAACTGTCAACAGGTAAATTACTGTGATCCATTTTTATGAGTGCAAGAATAAAGTGTATATCTGCACATGAAAAAAATTCCATAGGTGAAAGATCAAAGGCTTCTTGGAGGCCAGAGAAGAGAAAAGGTATGATTGCATTTGTACAAGATTCGATTGAAACATTAAATAAAAATAAGTTTAAGATCACTCCCAGAGAAGTCGAATTTGAGTCTCATGTGTTAAATGGAACTGATAATTAGGAGGCGGATTTTTATGAAAAAAAAAGTTAATAATGACACTGAGTATATCACATCATTAGTTGGGTCTAATGTTCACCAGACATTAACAAAATACCCAATGACAATGAGGATTATGCCTGAGATAGAGAAAATGTTTGCTGATCTTGGATTATACTGCGTTGCAATACTAACTTTTAGGTCATCAAAATCTGCCCTCTGTTGATGATAAAAAAACTACTTACAAACATTTAATTTTTACAGATAAAGCTACTTCCTATATAAAATGTTGAATTAATTATCATTATTACAATTGCAGAATATGGAGTTCAAAGCAGGGAAAAAAATTCATAAGTACATGCATTGTCCAAATTTCATGAGAGAATCCCTGCAAAGAGAGTATAATCCTTGTGGGGTAAGAGGAGAGGGTAATCCATTTTGAATCTTGCATACACTACTTTTAACACTTGAATATAATTGATTAACTAGTGGACTTACTAGTGTTAATTATGTAAGATTTGTCCGGCTTAGTGTGTCGAGAAATGGATTCGGAACACCTCAAAATCTGTGCTTCATTGGCTGGTCATGATAATATCTTTGAAAAATATTGGAGTGCAAGAGGTCAAATGACTTTACTGTCAAACGCCTGGCATTACAAAACAACAACAACAACATATTTCGTATTGTTCTAGTACGTTGAGTTTTTGGTTCTTGGGTTGTATGTGTAGGATTTCCATGTCCGTATTTATGTTATTGTACGTATTGTTAGCATTGGTTATGTGATCGGCGTATGTAGATGTATTGTGTCCTCTGGTTATTGCTTTAATGTGTTCTTTGTAGCGTGTTTGGAATGATCTGCCTGTCTGTCCTATGTAGAACTTATCACAACTATTACATGTGAGTTTGTATACACCTGTGTGGTCGTATTTATTTGTTTGTGTTTTTTGTGTGTTGAGATGTCTTTGTAGTGTGTTTTCTGTTCTATATGTTATGTTGTATTTATTTATTTGTTTGTGTTTTTTGTGTGTTGAGATGTCTTTGTAGTGTGTTTTCTGTTCTATATGTTATGTTGTATTTCTGCTTCTTCATTCAGAAAGCAGAAATACAACATGGACATGGAAATCCTACACATACAACCCAAGAACCAAAACTCAACACACTAGAACAATACGAAATATACAAACACACTAAAACACAACCCGATCAAATTCTCAACACACAGATCAATTTCAGTACACACACACTATTTGACTCCACTCTTCAACATCCTTCAACAATCAAACACACACACATAACAGGCAGAGAAGTTCGAGATGATGCCGTGATCTAGTAGGCTCTGAGGATGGTGCGTGAAGCACTGAAACAGCTGTAAGCCGGACAAATCTTACATAATTAACACTAGTAAGTCCACTAGTTAATCAATTAATTAGGAGAGGGTAAACTAGTAACTTAGTGTCTTTGAACGAGCAGGTTGATGGGGGTGGTGTCATTGGCTGGCTGGTACAAACAAGGCTCAGTCATTGGCCGGCCGGTTCCGTGTTGGGAGTTGGTTATAAGAACTGGAGGAAAAACTCGCATTTCTTGCTCCTATCTTCAACTGAAGTGTGAACAGTAACTCTAAAAGTAAGCAGTTGGTATATATTTCACAATTGTTTGAAGGGCTGTTTTTCAGTCAGTAAATATGCAGATCTGTCTATAACAAGAAACTTTGCAGTATTGGAGAGATGCATCAATAGCTAGTAACTCTGTGTCAAAGCTTGAAACGTAAGAGCACAGGATGAAGTACTTTTTGTGCGTTCCTGTCCATTTTCCCGATTCTGCATTCCCGAATATCCAGTTTTCCTGAAAGCTTGTTTCTCGAATCTTTGTTCTCGAATGCAAGCTTCCAAAGCCACATACTCGAATTTCATTTCGTATTCACTTTCTCGAATATGTCTAAAAATTCCCAAAAAAGGCAATGACATTCATTAACAATGGAATTTTTCTAAATTCAGCATGACTGATAGATCTATTATTATTATTATTATTATTATTATTATTATTATTATTATTATTATTATTATTATTATTCTAACACGCTGTATTAACATCTTAGGTTATTTTAGCGTTTGAATGAGATGAAAGTGATAATGCTGGTGAAATGAGTTCGGGGTCCAGCACTGATAGTTACCCAGCATTTGCTCATATTGGGTTGAAGGAAAACCCTGGAAAAAAACCTCAACCAGGTAACTTTCCCCAACTGGGATTTATATGAATATAATGATGATGCCACTAAATGAACAATTCAGTCTACAGTTCACAATTCCATTTTACAAACGAAATTTTATGTGCATACCTACGATCTCTTTTGGGATTCTATATATATATATATATATATATATATATATATATATATTTTATCCAATGCCACCAGGTTGTCTTTTCGACATTTCTGGTCTCCTCTCCTGGCTGTGGCTTAATTGTAACCCACTTCTGAGGTTGGAGCGCCTGGAAGGCGGAGTTATATTACCCCGATGATGTGATAGGATGATTACGATAATGTGGTGCCAGGAGAGGTCTTAAATCTAAACTTAACCTAAATTCCAGACCATGGACGAACACAGGAATAATCCACTTTAAGGAAAAATTCCTGTGTTCTAAGCGGGAATCGAACCCGGGACCTCATGAACTATAGCCAGAAGCTCTGACCACTAGACCATGAGCTGGTCTTATTTTAAATGTTAAAGCTAGCTTCTTGCGAGCCTTGCAACTAGGGTAGTTTAGTTAGAAAAAGATGGAAAATCTGCGGGGTGGATTACACAGAAGAAACCAGTCTGCTTGGAAGCTGGTGTGTGTAGGCTTCTTGTTTACTGCTGCATCACAAATCATCCTGAGCTGCCGCATCACAATATTTAACGCGTAAATATAAATTCTATTAAAATTAATAAATCATTTTCTCCATAAACTGCAGGTTTATTATGAAATTATTATTAATTGGGGAAGCTAAGCTTTGTAGCTTACATTGACGCTACGCCACTGATGTTTACATAGTACTTCAACAAAATTACTTATTCTCATTTCAATTCCAGATTCTTTCCTTTCATTAATTTATCTATTTTTGTTACATGAATAGGAGTAAGACATCACATTCTCCATTTCCTGCCACCATGTGTTTACACTCATAGCATAGTGAGATTAAAAAAAAGGTCTGAGATAATATTTAAAAACACAGCTGAAAAATCTGAAATCTTTTTCATAGAAGGTCTATGTAACAGAAACATCACAGCCAATATATAATTTTAGTGTCACTACATGTGATGTCTATTTAGTTATATTTCACAAACGCACACTTTTTCAGAAACTTTTCATTTCAAACAAAGCTCACAAATCAAAAAGCATATTAAAAGAAATAAATAACACACGTCCTTTCAGCCACCTTCTGTTTCAATGAAGGCTCATAGAGTAATAAGAAAACCAACACCAAACTTAACGAAAAAGTGCAAGGGGTATGGGACAGATGTATGCAGCCTCTTTGTTCAAAATCCTACCTCTAGCTGCCATGTATGGGACACAGCTCCAGTAGCAAATTGTTCATACAGCTTGAAATCCCAAGGATCCAATATTATTTCCGATACTAGAGAGAACAGCTCTATGGCATACACAGGTTTTGCATATACAGCATGATGCTAAAAGAAGCAAATAAGGGGAAAAAGAACTCCAATTTTTAAGATATGTAGAAATTATTTCAAAACAAAATAACAGCTTCCAATGTCTTCTTTAGATTATAGGTTGATAATAGAAAATTGCATGCAATGGTGGTGTCAGCATTTTTAATTTAAAGGAAGGCAGCGCATTTTGATGGGCAGAATTGAATCAAGGTGAGGCACTTAGTGGCACTGTGATAGTTACCACAGAAGTGAGGGAGGGGAAACACGAGGAGAGAGAGAGGTGAATTACAAGTACTGCTAACTTTCCGATATTTCTCAATTTAATAATGTTATATGTAACTTTTTACACTTTCTTGTATTCTAATATTAGTCTTTATTGTACAGAGGGCATCTCTTCAAACACATGTGAAAGAAAACAATATATTACTGTTTTCATGAAAATGAATCATTACTTTTGGGACACCCGGTAGTGCCAATACATATACAGAGTGAACTGTAAGTAATGTAATTAATTTCAGGGGGGGGGGGGTTATTCTTTGAGATATTTCAAACAAAAAAAGTTTAATATAATTTTGCTCGTTTTTGCTTCCTTTACGAGATAAAAATTGTTTTACATTAAACATTTCGTAGTGTGTTTTGGGAAAGGCATTGATTTAATTCCCAATATGCTAAGTCAATTTAAGAGAGCAGTGTATTATGATAATAAATGATTGATATAATTTTACTTTTGTCCTTTAAATGCGCAGAAATTTGATCTGAACAAATGTAACTTTTCATTCTGAAAAGGAATCTGTGGCATCCCGTCTCTTTTGGAACCACCAGGTATTAGTCGCGCAGATGGTAAACGACCTTAATTCCATGGTCTAGAGGAAAATCTTTAATTTGGGACTCCACTTGCGTTGACACTCTAGCTCCATCTCACTTGCCGAATACCTCCAGACGCGCAGCATCTGCTGCTGAATTAGCCGTGAAGAAGAAAGTCAATAAATATGCTCATCTTTTAGACAATCATATCTTTGTCCCATTTGCTGTGGAGACCTTCGGTCCTTGGAGTCATGACGCTAAAGTTTTGATATCTCAAATCGGCCAAATTTTGATCTCCATTACTGGTGATCGCCGTTGCACTACTTATTTGCATCAACGCTTAAGCATTTCTATTCAACGCGGAAATGCAATGAGCGTTTTGGGTACTCTTCCAGAGTCCAGCCCTTTGGACGAACTTTTTCTCCTGTAAAATTTTTTATCTCTACGTAAATGTTTATATTTAGTGTTTATATATGTGTAATTGTAACGGTGAAAATATTGTTAATCCAATAATTTTTTATTTATTTATTTATTTTTTTTTCATAAGTGTATATTACTTTTGGGAGTGTTTTTGTAAGTAATTTTATGAGGTTGTTATTGATATGCTGATAAATCATTCTAAATGAAAAATATATATATATATATATATATATATATATATATATACATATATAAGAGGAATAGGTTATAGAAAATAAAATAATATAGGAACTAAAATGAAAATTACAGCTACAATGAAATTATATAAAGGAATTTTAAAATGTTACTATTTTCATCACATGATGGCGAATTTCACCAAATTATATACAATGCCTACTGCATAGAGTATAATGCCAATGTGCACATGCTACAGTTTCAGCAATAAAAGAAAGAAGGGACTGGGAATAAGTTGAGTTGCGAAGGGTGCTTGATTGACAGCAGAGAGCAAGTGTGTGACTGCGTATATGTGTGAGAGAGAGAGCGAGAGAGAGAGAGAGAGAGAGAGAGAGAAAGAATGGGAGCATATGTTGAAGTCATTGGAAAAATGAGAATGAAGAAAAATAAATATGTGCGAGAATGTGTGTGTGTGTGGAGGGGAAGAGAGAGGGAGAGAGAGAGAGAGAGAGAGAGAGAGAGAGAGAGAGAGAGAGAGAGAGAGCAGACGACAGAGAGGTGTCACTATGAAACAATAACGAAAATGGATTGGTGATCTTTTTCCTGCAGTAGCTGAACAAATTAGAACAACTGATGGTGTGAAATAGTTGCAGTACTGGATGCCACTATGGCAAAATTTCATATGAAGTCCAGGAAAATCTATTTAGAGTAGAAGCAGTAATACAGAACAATTTACAGCGCATAATGTTCTAAAGATGGAAAACCACAAACTAGACTTTACAGTCTGGAAATCAGTGGACTATTACACTTTGTATGTAAAGACATGCGCAGCCCACTAGATTCAAGCAAACAGATTTCATTTTTTGGTATACAAAGAACCAAATGTAATACATACCAGACACAGTTTCATAATAGTTATGCTAAACATAGATTCATGCAACTCTATGCTTTTGAGAATATTGTGAACACATCATAAAAATTGACATTACATAAACTCTTTATTTGATTTTCATATAGTGAAAACTCATCCGCTAGATATTTTTGAATCTTAGTTAACACGTTTGAAATGTTCTCCTTCCTCCTGAAATACCTTGAATTAAAAAAGATTAAAAGCTTGGTGGCTGTGAGAAAAATATGAAAAAGTTACAAGTAAATTATATCACACTGCACAAAACAGTTAAACAATCATTCCGTTTCAATTGACAGATAAAGAAATAAGTGTATGAACATGAAAAATCAGCAAAAGACTGCCAGATGAATAATACAGAAACTGCTCTTAACTCGTACTGAATAGTTATGAACTTCAAGCATCAAGATGACATACGTGCATGGTGCCTAATACTCACATCAGGAATAAAGGGAGGATCCCACATTCCAGCTTCCAATCTTTTCCAATTGAGGCACTTGAAGAACTCATGATGCTTTACTTCACGTGCCCCCATTCGACCACAACGACAGCCAAGTCTTTGTTTCGGGGATTTTTTTAGGAGCTGTGAAATTGGAACAAGCAGTATCAGTTATCGTTAGTTAGGCATACAAGTACTATCAATCAAATAGTGTAAATTCTTACAGTCAATTACTTAACAATATTACATGCCTTGAGCCTTTATGTTATTACATGAAGTAGTATTTACAAATTATGACAAACGTTTTCACCAATAAATTTGGCATCTTCAGGTCACATTAAAAACATATTAACATAAAATGAACACTTAAGATATTCCAGTTAAACACAATCGTTAAAAATTAAAAACAAGTACAATAGGCAGTCTGAGCAATATGCCATTAAAATACGTGCAGCAGGATGATGTTACCAAGATATCATGGAATATGCTGATAACACTGTATTAAAATAGAAGTGTACATAACGAAGAAAGAAAGCATGACAATCTTCAAGTTTATGCAGGTGCAGTTCCCAAAATGATGAAAATATGCTACAGTATATAGGACGATCGTGTTGCTGTTTATGGATATATGGAGTTAAAGCCAAGAAGGTTGAGGAGAAGTTGACTTGAGTTCATTGATGCAGCAACACGACTGAACTTTACAGTGGAATGTAGCAGATGAAGAAAACTGTGTACCAGGCAAACAAGAAGGTTGAGGAGAAGTTGACTTGAGTCCATTGATGCAGCAACACGACTGAACTTTACAGTTGAATGTAGCAGATGAAGAAAACTGTGTACCAGACAAACAAGAAGGTTGAGGAGAAGTTGACTTGAGTCCATTGATGCAGCAACACGACTGAACTTTACAGTGGAATGTAGCAGATGAAGAAAACTGTGTACCAGGCAAACAAGAAGGTTGAGGAGAAGTTGACTTGAGTCCACTGATGCAGCAACACAACTGAACTTTACAGTTGAATGTAGCAGATGAAGAAAACTGTGTACCAGGCAAACAAGAAGGTTGAGGAGAAGTTGACTCGAGTCAATTGATGCAGCAACACGACTGAACTTTACAGTGGAATGTAGCAGATGAAGAAAACTGTGTACCAGGCAAACAAGAAGGTTGAGGAGAAGTTGACTTGAGTCCATTGATGCAGCAACACGATTGAACTTTACAGTAGAATGTAGCAGATGAAGAAAACTGTGTACCAGGCAAACAAGAAGGTTGAGGAGAAGTTGACTTGAGTCCATTGATGCAGCAACACGACTGAACTTTACAGTGGAATGTAGCAGATGAAGAAAACTGTGTACCAGGCAAACAAGAAGGTTGAGGAGAAGTTGACTTGAGTCCATTGATGCAGCAACACGACTGAACTTTACAGTGGAATGTAGCAGATGAAGAAAACTGTGTACCAGGCAAACAAGAAGGTTGAGAAGTTGACTTGAGTCCATTGATGCAGCAACATGACTGAACTTTACAGTGGAATGTAGCAGATGAAGAAAACTGTGTACCAGGCAAACAAGAAGGTTGAGGAGAAGTTGACTTGAGTCCATTGATGCAGCAACACGACTGAACTTTACAGTGGAATGTAGCAGATGAAGAAAACTGAGTACCAGGCAAACAAGAAGGTTGAGGAGAAGTTGACTTGAGTCCATTGATGCAGCAACACGACTGAACTTTACAGTGGAATGTAGCAGATGAAGAAAACTGTGTACCAGGCAAACAAGAAGGTTGAGGAGAAGTTGACTTGAGTCCATTGATGCAGCAACACGACTGAACTTTACAGTTGAATGTAGCAGATGAAGAAAACTGTGTACCAGGCAAACAAGAAGGTTGAGGAGAAGTTGACTCGAGTCCATTGATGCAGCAACACGACTGAACTTTACAGTGGAATGTAGCAGATGAAGAAAACTGTGTACCAGGCAAACAAGAAGGTTGAGGAGAAGTTGACTTGAGTCCATTGATGCAGCAACACGACTGAACTTTACAGTGGAATGTAGCAGATGAAGAAAACTGTGTACCAGGCAAACAAGAAGGTTGAGGAGAAGTTGACTTGAGTCCATTGATGCAGCAACACGACTGAACTTTACAGTGGAATGTAGCAGATGAAGAAAACTGTGTACCAGGCAAACAAGAAGGTTGAGGAGAAGTTGACTTGAGTCCATTGATGCAGCAACATGACTGAACTTTACAGTGGAATGTAGCAGATGAAGAAAACTGTGTACCAGGCAAACAAGAAGGTTGAGGAGAAGTTGACTTGAGTCCACTGATGCAGCAACACGACTGAACTTTACAGTGGAATGTAGCAGATGAAGAAAACTGAGTACCAGGCAAACAAGAAGGTTGAGGAGAAGTTGACTTGAGTCCATTGATGCAGCAACACGACTGAACTTTACAGTGGAATGTAGCAGATGAAGAAAACTGTGTACCAGGCAAACAAGAAGGTTGAGGAGAAGTTGACTTGAGTCCATTGATGCAGCAACACGACTGAACTTTACAGTGGAATGTAGCAGATGAAGAAAACTGTGTACCAGGCAAACAAGAAGGTTGAGGAGAAGTTGACTTGAGTTCATTGATGCAGCAACACGACTGAACTTTACAGTGGAATGTAGCAGATGAAGAAAACTGTGTATCAGGCAAACAAGAAGGTTGAGGAGAAGTTGACTTGAGTTCATTGATGCAGCAACACGACTGAACTTTACAGTGGAATGTAGCAGATGAAGAAAACTGTGTATCAGGCAAACAAGAAGGTTGAGGAGAAGTTGACTTGAGTTCATTGATACAGCAACACGACTGAACTTTACAGTGGAATGTAGCAGATGAAGAAAACTGTATACCAGGCAAACAAGAAGGTTGAGGAGAAGTTGACTTGAGTCCATTGATGCAGCAACACAACTGAACTTTACAGTGGAATGTAGCAGATGAAGAAAACTGTGTACCACGCAAACAAGAAGGTTGAGGAGAAGTTGACTTGAGTCCATTGATGCAGCAACACGACTTAACTTTACACTGGAATGTAGCAGATGAAGAAACTGTGTACCAGGCAAACAAGAAGGTTGAGGAGAAGTTGACTTGAGTCCATTGATGCAGCAACACGACATTTTGGGAACTGCACCTGCATAAACTTGAAGATTGTCATGCTTTCTTTCTTCGTTATGTACACTTCTATGTTAATACAGTTTTATCAGCATATTCCACGATCTCTTGGTAACATTCATTCATTCATTCATTTATTTTATTCCATAGATCTTACATGAGCAATGAAGCTTTAAGATGTGGAACATGTCAACATTTTACAATATTACAATTACAATTTTTACAAATTTTTATAGTTTTACAATTTAGTAATTTTCTACAATTTTTACAATGTTGTACAATTTTTTTACATTTTGGCGAGATGTAGTGAGATGAGATGAGGTCCGAGGATTCGCCAAAATATTACCCGGCATTTGCCTTTTCGGTGGGGGAAACCTCGGAAAAACCCAACCAGGTAATCAAATCAAAGGGGGTAATCATCCTGCTACACGTATTTTAATGGCATATTGCTCAGACTGCCTATTGTACTTGTTTTTAATTTTTAACGATTGTGTTTAACTGGAATGTCTTAAGTGTTCCTTTTATGTTAATATGTTTTTAATGTGACCTGAAGATGCCAAATTTATTGGTGAAAACGTTTGTCATAATTTGTAAATACTACTTCATGTAATAACATAAAGGTTCAATGCATGTAATATTGTTAAGTAATTGACTGTAAGAATTTACACTATTTGATTGATACCATACTTATCAGACCCAACATGCCTTTAAAATACAAGTACTATGATTCAAATAACTAAAATAATTTAATTTTAAATTTAAATATGTAAGCTAAAAAAGACTCCAAAATTAAACAAAAAACAATTGCATTCCCTTATGAATGAATAAAACGAATAATAAAGAAGAAAATCAATGAAAATTATCATAAGTTGATGAATGAACTGAACTGCTCAGGCACCCAAATTGCAAAATACTCACCATCAGCACGTCTGTTCTAGAGTATCAAGTTTCTTGATTTATGCCTGGATGTGTAGTAATTTCATGTCAGTGTCTATGTTGCTGTAGCTATGATTGGAGTTAGTATGTGTTCCATGTAGGTTGAATTATTGTGTCGAAACTAGTCAGCCAGGTAAATTACCATAATAATCTGTGGATAAGCTTCGGGGCTTCTACCGCGTTGTCTTGGTGTTGGTGGCTGATGTTTCGACAGCTGTGTTGTCGTCATCTTCAGAGCATACTCCCCTTCATACAGACCTCAACCGGATTGGACAATGAAGGACCAATCAGATGCCAGAAGGAGAACCTACGACCTATCACCGGAAGTACTCCTACCATCGAGACTACTATATATATATATACGAGCTCACAGACTATTTCCTTATTCAACTGCTCTGAAGAAGACCACAACACAGCGGTCGAAACGTCAGCCACCAACAAAAAGACAACGTGGTAGAAGCCCCGAAGCTTATCCACAGACTATGTACACCAGCTGCGGAAGCCTACGTTAACACTTAAATTACCATAATGTTCACACAGTAAAGCAGTTATTACTTGTTCAGTGAGGTATTATTTTATACAATTACTTGTTCAGTGAGGTATTATTTTATACAATTTATTTCTTATTTCACTTATTCTTTATCACATTTTTCGTACACAATAGATATTTTTCATTGTTCTATATACACTTTTAATACTAATATAATCACTGATTAACTTTACAACTTCTTTACTGTGTTAACTTTTTAGGAAATTATCTGGGCAGTGAATAGAAATTTATTTTGTTAAACTGATATTGATTCAATAAGCTTTCTTACATAAATCACAATATAATTTGTAGGTACCAAAAATTGTTTTACCCAATATATCATACGTAACATTTACTACCACATGTGCATCTCCTTGCTTTCAAAATAGACATCCTCTAAAGATAATTCAAAGAAACTATTAAGCATATATTTTTTATATTAAGATATTCTCAACATGAAATAAAAGAAAAATGCAGCATAAATCTTACCTGTTGACACAAAGACTTGGCTTCTTCATTGAACTTATGAGAATATTTTTCTTGGTCGTCTTTCACACGACGATCAACTTCTTCTCGTTTTACCTAAAAAAAAAAAAAAAAAAAGGACAGGAAAAAATTAAGAATGACTCTAACATTAATGTTGAATGAGTTTATATATTGTACAGATTTTTCTCAACTTAATAACTCAGAATTTAAATAAAACTGTACATCATGTTTTTTTTTTTAATTGACTAGGATGCCGATTTTTTAAATCCAAGATTTGGATGGCTATCAATATGATGATACTACCTTAGTAAAATATATTATATCTTTGGTGATAAGAGCCATGATCCTTAATAATATCTAATAAATAAAAAAAATAGAGCTGCAACTTTTTTTCTAAGCTCTGGCTGGACATGGAGATGTAAGGTAAACCTCACACTCCCATCTCATTCGTCTTAAATTCAAGACTGATTGGTACCGAACTTCTTTCTTTGATAAGAAGTTTGATTGATCCCAAGAATCCTTCTGGAAGTGAAAAACCTATTGTCCTTGCTGGGGATTGATTCCACGACCATCAAGTTCCCCTAGCCGTAATTCATCTGAGCTAATCCTTACGGTATTACATAAAATTATGTAAAACACAATGTAACTAGAACCTATTTAAAAATATTCGAACAAATAAAAGAAAATTATGAATTATTTCCTTCCCTACAGTTGTCTCATTCATCTATTAATTATTATCAAAACATCCATAAACTTTATAACCAGAGAATGAATAAATACAAGAGAAGTGTTACATATAAGATGGCACATAAACCAAAGGAACCTTTTGTACACACTTCTTTTTTAACTTTATATTTCCAGCTCAACCGGTACCGCTATTGTAAACACCAGAACTTCCCTTATAAAGAACAATTTCCTTTTGTAATTTAATGATGCTGTAGCAACTACTAGTGTCAATGGAATTGGTGATGGGAAGATGGTATTTGGCGATATGCGGCCGAGAATTCGTCATGTGATTACCTGACATTCGCCTTACAGTAGGAGAAAACCTCAGAAAACCCCAACAATCAGCCCAAAGGGGTATTGAACCCACGCCTGAGCCCAACTCTGGATCAGCAGGCAAATGCTCCTACCACTTGAGCTATGATGGTGGCCAGACTGAATAGGTGACATATGCAGTCTCCTTGCAATGTTTCCTGAACAATGGATAATTATTATCCTAGTAGATTTTCTGGTCTGCCTTCTGTTCTGATGGATCAAGAATTCTGTGTTTAGATGGAAACTAATAATTTTGGGAGGCAATGTAGAAGAAAGCATGGCATGCATTTACAAAGATACTACAGGGTTATTATAAAGTAACTAACATATTGGTAGTAGAAATTAATATAATTTCTAAACAAACTGAGCAATCAAGATGAACTAAGCAGCTATGGACTGGATTTAATTATTCTATACTAAAACAAATTAAGAGTTTTTTCAAAAAAGAACCATAGTCCAAACAATGCAAATTTGAGATATTAAGCATGTGGTGAGCATATTGTAGCAGCCATCTACTGAATCAGTTGTTAGTGGGGGGGGGGGGGGGGGGGGAACACCATAGTCCTATGCTATGTCCAAACCTCCAAAAAGGTGTTCTCATAAACTGCAAATTATGTATGAAGTGAAGGAAATTGATTATGAAAAGAGATACAACTTTCCAGTAAATGTATTAGCTCAGATGGAAACTGAACCAGAATGGTTATCTCGAATACTGTGGACATAAGTGGCCCACTTTATTCACAATAAGAGAGTCCACTGCAAGAATGATGGATGTCATTTGGAATACATTTTGCAGGAGAAGCAATTGAAAGTTTGAAATACTTAGCGCTCAAAGCTTAACTGTGATTTTCCGATCATTACTGGACAATGACTATCAGTGTTAATGCCAAATAACTCTCTATGTAAATTCTATATGTCTTAAGCTATGCATTGACAGTCATGGTTCATTTTCGACAAGAAAAGTGACATCCATCATTCTTGCAGTGGACTCTTGAATTGTAAATATGAACACAATCCACGTGTACAAACTAAATTCCGTTAGCACCCTTCATTGCTGCTTAGTTCATGTTGATTGCTCAATTTTTTGACAATTATATTAATTTAAAATATGTTAGTTAATTTATAATAACCATATATATTCATAAAAAAATTAAAGTAACATAAAATTCTTAATTCCAAAATCAATCACAAAAAGTGAAGCTATAAAAACTTGGAAGCGTGTGAATATAACACATTCGATATCAAATTCATCATACATCAAAGCATAACTTTTTTTTAAATTCACACATCAGTCAAAAAGACTACATACATACATACATACATACATACATACATACATACATACATACATACATACATACGTACGTACATTTAAAGAGATCAGATGTTATATTTAATCAATTACTGCACTTTTAAATTAAATATGCTTACCTTCTCTTTCCGTGCACGAAAAGGCGCCTGTCCTTCTATCATTTCATATATCAAACAACCGAAGCTGAACCAATCAGGACTAAATGTATATTTCTCATTGTCTATTACTTCTGGAGCTGTAAAATAAAATATACACCTCTGCAGGTTAATTTCTTCATTTCATTCTCTGACAAAATCAAACAATCATGAATTACAACACCTGTCTTTGTACAAGCAACTGAATTTGTATGGACAAGTGAGAAGAATGCAAGAGGAAAGATTAACCAGAAAGGAGATGGAATGGAGCACACCTGGTAAAAAAAAAATAAAGGTAGTCCTCGAAACTCATGGATGCAAGAAATCAGAACAGGAATGAGAGAAAGACTGGAAGATTGGACTGAATGGATAGGGAAAAGTACAGAAGAAAGAAAAAACCTGGATAAAGAAGGCCATGTTCTCTATACAATAAAAAAAGTCGAAAACAATGAGCTCACTTACCCATGTATCCCACAGTTCCCACTCTTCCTCGAACCATTTCACCCTCAGGTATTTCCACAGCCAAACCTAAATCTGAGATACGAACATGGCCATGATCATCCAAAAGTATGTTTTCAGGTTTGCAGTCACGGTATACAATGCCTTGAACATGAAGATGTTCCAGTCCACAAAGAACCTGAAAAAAAAAAAAGAATTAATATTATCCAAATGTAATTTTAGATTACTACTCAGTGAACACAGATACCTGATACATAAGCATTGTGTAATAGTCATATGCATCAAGATTATTGCACTTTCAACAGAGAAGCAACCTGCAGTTCTTTATTAAGAAATTATGCTTATTTAACAGCCCTTTTAAACAAAAGATGCTGGTCTGAGTTGTAGATAGTTGTAAAGGTAACAAAACAAGAACAGGGTAAAGCAAAATAACCCCTATTCTTTCTGTCCATCACAATCTTACAGTATATAAAGGAGATGAACCTCTTTCTCTTGAGGTGAAGTTGTAAATCTATGATGCTCTTCAGTAACTAATAAGCACTTTTTTTTTACTAATGACCAGTTTCTTTGAAATGATAGTCGAGCAAACAATCAGCAGATTATAATCAATTTCAATACCAGATATAATTTTACAAACTGTATAAAACTTGCTTATTTTTACAAACGTTATTCAAGTAGCAAAGCAGAATCCTTTAATAATAGATCTCGAGATTTTAGAAAAGAAAAAAATAATTCTCATATTAATGTCTTTCTGCACAAGTATTTTGAGATTGTAAAGCCTTTTTTTTTTTTTTTTTTGCAAGAACTCCAAGCATTAATTACAGACCGATAAGGATAAAATTTAAAAGTGAAATGAAGTCGTCGATTTTAAGCACTATAAAACGATATAAAGCAGTGGATAATTCGGAAAATAAAAATAGGATAATGAACTGTCATGGTGTAAAAATTTGACCAAAGCACAGCAAAAAATAAAAAAGCAGGTATTAGTTGGTATGTAAATAAAACAAAATAATACACTGCTACTAATGACCCTTTAATCAATATGACTTCAATTCCATTAACTCAGACCATCTCCAAAATACATACACATTACAACTTCAAATTAAATGTCGTAACAAATCATCAATTTAATTTTTCAACTTTTATTATTAATTAATTTGAAAATTTGTGTACAGTCCCACAATATTTTAAAATCTCGCATCTTTAAATAATTTCTATTTTCTTACCGTAAAGTGAGGTGACTTTGAACAGTAATTTAGCGCCTTTCTAAATTAATTGCTGTACCCAATTGCGAAAAAACTGTTTAAATTGTCAATAAATTAGTTCAGTTTCTTCGCAATTGGGTACAGCATTTAATTTAGAAAGGCGCTAAATTACTGTTCAAAGTCACCTCGGAGTTCAAAGTCACCCCACTTTACGGTATCTTAATTTTAAAAACATCTTTAGATCTCCATTGCAACAAGTACTACATTCACTCGTAACAAAGAAATGATGAGAGATAATGAACATTTTTACCTCCTGTTGTTATTTGTACAAGCATTAATTTTCTACACAAATATTCACACTCTACCACCAATGGGGAAGTGAATTCCATAGTAGTGAGGTCTACTATATTTTACAAGTTTTTCTGTAATTACTCCTGAACTGTGATGTGAAGCATATACGTACTTACATAAAATGACAAATATATAATGGCAATTAAATTCAAGATTTGTACCTGAAATTATGTTATTACTCCTAAAATAAAGGTCTGCACAGGCCGGGTTGAACCAGACCTGAACCCGACCCAAAACCCGAGATTAGTTTATAATTATCAACCCGAGTCAAACCCCAAACCCGAAAACTAGGAGATAAAACAGAGGCCAGAGGTCACAAGGGTCAGGAACAGTTGCGAGAGAGATTACTCCAGTAGAAGCATGAGAAATAGTAATCTCCCAGTCTTCCAGGTAAAACAAATAAACAATGCTTTGTGTCTAAGACAGAGTAGAAATGAGACAAATGCTGTTATGAAATACGAAGTGGAACTAAACAGTAAGTTATGATACCACAGGCTTGACCTGAACCTGTGCAGACCTCTATCATAACATTTCATATTCATAAAATATATTAAATACATTACACCTTATTTTAACTAAAACTGACGTAATTATGCAGTAGAATAATATGTTGTGTCAATTAAACTAGACTATACCTACCAGTTTATTTAATAGCTGAAAAGTGTACATAACTCTGTCCTCCTACAGTCCAAAAGTGCTTTTGTAATAAAGAGGATGGATTCATGGACATGGAACAGAAAGAAAGGACCAAAAGTAAGGAGAGATGACGACAAAGCACTCCTAATTCCAGAAGTAAATAATTAAAATTAAATGTCTAAAGAAACTGTTGCTGTATTTGTATATACAAAGTAAAAAAAAAAAATGCTTACTGATTGTATCACATAATATATGGAACATGATATGATCTCATTACAAATTATGACAATTTCTTCTCTTCAAGCAGTTGGACATTAGTCACTAGTCACTGACTCAATAATTGCAAATAATTACTTGCCAATATCGAATAAAACTCCACACAAAAAATTATGAGTTATTGAACACAGTTAAACATTTTTCAGAACATGGTAAATTTCCCTGAAAATTTAAGAAAATATATAATTGTTTTCGTTCTTCAGCAATTATTTATTGTATTTCATATAAGACAGTTGGTTACTCTATAGATTAGACCATTAGGCCAGTTTCATCTGTCGATTATTGACTGAACATGATTCAAGTAATAGGCTACATGTGAATACCATGTAAGGAAATTTGTTAACTATTGTAAATATTATATAGCAAACAGATCAAAAATCTATTTACTTATTTATTTATTTACTTATGTATGTATGTATTTTTTATTTAATTCTGTATTTATTTATTTATTCTGGTTTAGTTAAGACCATCAGGCCTTCTCTTCCACACCGCCAGAAATACAACTACAATAATAAAATAAAAAATTAAACTGTAAACAAAGTAAAACCACACGAAAATATATACAGACTACAGTCACACAAACTTTAAATGAATGCTTAGGTATCATAATTACATCCTAGTGATTGTCGAGTTATTGCAGTTTAATTCTGCAATATTTCTTATAATCATGCTGAATTTTTTTTTTTTTTTTACTTTAGAACTAATGGCTTGTTGCCAAACGTCTAGGGCAGTGACCATTGGCACTCGCTCAAATAGGTAACAGGTAAGCAGTGCCCCATCGTACAGCAGGAAGAGGGAGAGAGCATACCCACTAGCAGCCACAGATGCACCATAATGCAGTCTCTGATCTGTGGGTAAGAGACACTGCTCTGAGGGTGCACTGTGCTGATGACCGCTAGTCTAGGCATTTGGACAATAACATTTTTTATTACTTTTCATTCAGTAAGAAAAGAATCTTTTATATGAAGGAATTCTACCAAAAAGATCAATGGCTTTATTATCTCAACTGATGGAAGCAATACGTGGATATTGCCTGCCTAAAAATCCATCACTCTCACATGGGCTTGGAACAGTGATAATTGTGTCCAAAGGTAAGCACGATTAACTCCAGACAACAGAGAACAATATTTTAGAACTGTATGATTATGCATTCTATTAAGATCAAACTCAATACATAGTCACATGAAACCTGCCTCAAGATTTGTATTAGCTACAACAATGATTAACACAAATTCAGCACTAAGTGTTTATTTCAGTATAAATGTATACAGAATTAGAACATACAATTTTCAATATGGCTTAAAGTTTGCCATAATAAAGTTTTCAGTTACAAAATGAGAGCACACTAGTTACTATGTATGTATGGATTGATTGTAATAGCTGAAAAGCAATAAAAGTAGCAAGTTCACTGTCTTATCATATTTAAACTTGCAGTAGCTACATGCTTTTAGCTGTATTCAATCGCTGTGAAGACATCCAGTTTTATCCACACAAGACAATGATGCACAAAAAAAATGTTAGTACCAGTACATTACAGATCAGTGACGGGCTTCTTGTACATAGAACAAATGTCCACAACATTCTGCAACACTTTCAGATATGTGTTATTAACTTGGTGACTCACCTCAGCAGCATAGAAGCGTGATCGGTGAATATCAAAGCCAGGTTCCCCACCCATGTTGTAAATGTGAAACTTCAGATCACCACCATTCATGATAGTTAACACAAGACACAATGCATCTTTAGTTTCATATGCATATGCCAAGCTCACCTGTTGTATCACAAACAAACAAACAAACAAACAAACAATTAGAATTACAATTCATTAGTCTTAAAAATATCCATAATACTAGAGCTTTTTATATGAAAAGTTCGTGAATTCACTCCATTTTTTTAAAATAATACAAATAAATGTCATATTATTTATCAATGAAGCAATCAGAATTAAAATCCAAAATCATATGTCTTGTTACTGTTGTCTAATGCTTAGTCATAATCAGTGAAGTAATGAACATCTTGCTCTCCAGCATTTTTCTATTATGGATCCAGCAAGTAAGGCAATATAAGTTTGAAAATGGTCTTCACTCATTTCTTCTTCTTGACCACATAAAGAGCAATTTGGGTTATTGTAAATTCCTATAAGTGCATTGCTATACAGTTGTGTTCTGTGGTAAGTTTGAATTTTGGTACTGCAGTATTGGGAGGTGCTTGAGGGATGGTTTTTGGTTTATTAACCCATTAATGGTCGTTTGTTTTAAAAAATTGTAATAAACATAATATTAGGTTGACACTATTTTTTGTGACGAAAGCTCTTCTAGACATATGTTACAGTCATCTCAGACACAATCATTCATTTCAAAATCAATTGTCGTGGAGTGCAGACGCGAAATTCTTTAGTGATTTTGAGTGTGTCCACGTACAATTACATGAAACTAAAATGTAATTACTGTTGTTAAATCTCACTTCATTATTTCAAATCTCACTAAAATACATTTCAGAATGTTTACTTTGTATTTTAAAGCTAGTTTATGACAATGGTTTTATTGTGGGTATATCCTACAGTGTTGTGAAATCATGTAACAACTTTAGTTCCCAGTGAGCACTACAGTATGCAAAAGTGTGCACATTTCGTTGCATATGCCTGATGATAATTTATTCATTGTGAATCAGATTTTAGACGTCGTTGAAGAGCACAGTGCACATAAAACAGTTATTAGAATCATTATGTCTGTAGGATTCATTTCTCCTAAAAATAACTAGATGCTGCCACAGATGAAGATTTCGACTTTTCTCGACAGTGAAGTCGAAGAATATCTTCCTTGAAGAACACTGAGAGCAAAGACCATTAATGAATATGAGGAATCAGAAAAGAATAAGTGTTCACACATCGAACAAAATTCGGAAATTGTGGAATCAACACCTTCTGCAGGAAAAATCTGAATTTTTTTTAAGTTGGTATCAACTACGAGGTTATTTAGTGTCGATGAGATTGGTGATAGCGAGATGAGGCTGAGAATTCGCCATAGATTACCTGGCATTCACCTTACGGTTGGGGAAAACCTCAGAAAAAACCCAACCAGATAATCAGCCCAAGCAGGAATCAAACTCGCACCCGAGCGCAACTTCAGACCGGCAGGCAAGCGCCTTAACCGACTTAGCAACGTCGGTGGCTAAAATCTGATTATAATGTGAAGATTTTATCAGAGGCAAGACAGAGACGGAGATATGAAGATACATGACATTCTATTCGTCTCAATAATAATAGAAAAATAAATTATGATTAATTTTACAAACTCAGAGCCTTTTTTGATTATATAAATTATTTCTTCAAATGCCTCCTGGAGATGCATTATCCACTGATGAGTCCACTGTTACATAATAAGGAAAACACCATGCAAAATGATTTTAATACAGTTAATTGGGTTTCAAAATATCCGTAATACTAAGGTTGTTTGTAAAGTTCGTTAATTCAATTTATTCTTCAGAATCTGATAGTTTTGCAGAACGACATTTTTCGAAGTGTAGACCATGAAAAGTGATACACTTCTTACAATGCTATGTCCTCTGAAACGCATGTTGTACACAATTTGTCAGCTTATTATAATAAGGTTCTATCTCCATTTCTTAAATAAATTCAGTTATGATTTAGCATGAAAGCAGACCACTAAATGCTTCATATTTCACCACAAAACTCGTAGGTTTTAGTGCCATCTGTTGAATCTGAGTGACAATGTATAGTTCCATCTCCAGTGCACCTATGTTTTAAGTATTTGAAGATTCTATTTCCAATGCCAATAGATACGATCAGCACACAGCTTTGAAAAAACAAACGAAGAAGAAAGAGATGTGAACCTAGAAACCCTATGATCTATTGCAGTAGAGTGTTTTGATTTAGAAAATGTATTTGCTTTGCCCAAACCAGTTATATCAAATATTATTTCTTTTACAAGAGAAAATTTAATTCACATAATTTAATAGCTCATTGCTCTGTCAGTAATACAGCACATAATGTAGGCTGGCATGAAACAATGCCAAGTTGAGGAGGTAATCAATTTGCTAGTGCCTTACGTAAAATTTTGACTGAGATTGTTATTTATCACAAACATTTTAAGAAACTAATACTACGGTCTGATGTGTGTGTTCCACAGAACCGAAACTCTACCATGACATCAGCTTCAAAAAGTTTTTACATGATTGTTATGCAGGTCACTTTACTGAATTTTTACCGAAGGCCTGGACATCTGATGAATGAGAAGTTTCTGAACGAAATCGAAAAACAAATGAATATAGCACTAACACTGTAACTACATATGAGGAGCATCGTTTCAAAACGTATTAAGTCCCCCAGTGGACGAAATTAAATTTGTTTCTTTCTATTTATTTATCTTTCATGCTGTGAAGTCTGATGGTTCCAAGTCATCATATTTGTAAACTGTGAAACTAGTACTTAAAAATGATTTTGTGTAGTGTTTTGAGAACTTCTCCAATTTACGAGTAATCCAGTTTTTCGTCGTTCGTGTAAAAGAATTGTTGTTGTTTTCTAATGCCAGGCATTTGACAATAAAGTAATTTGACCTCTTGCACTCCAATATTTTTCAAAGATATTATCATGACCAGCCACTGAAGCACAGATTCTGAGATGTTCCGAATCCATTTCTTGGTTTGAGTTGCACAATGGACAGTTAGGGGACTGATATATTCCAATTCTATGCAGGTGTTTGGCCAAACAATCATGGCCTGTTGCCAATCTAAATGCAGCTACAGACGATTTTCGTGGTAAATCGGGAATTAACTGTGGATTTTGATGCAGAGAGTTCCATTTTTTCCCTTGGGATTGTATTATTAAATTTTGTTTGTTGAAGTCTAAGTATGTAGATTTAATAAATCTTTTCACAGAGTAATACGTAGATTTAGTAACAGGTCTGTAAGTAGCAGTGCTGTCCTCTTTGCTAAAGCATCCGCATTCTCGTTTCCCAGGATTCCACAATGGGATGGTATCCATTGGAATACAATTCTTTTATTGAGTGATATTAATTGAGAGAGCATTTTAGTTATTTCTGCTGTTTGAGATGAAGGTGTGTGTTTAGAGACTATTGATAGAATAGCTGCTTTGGAGTCTGACAATATAACTGCATTCCTAAATTTATTGATATGGCATAGAAGATTCCTGAGATTTTCCCTTATTGCAATGATTTCACCATCAAAACTTGTTGTTCCATATCCAAGAGATCTATAAAGTGAGAAGAGACAGCATGTAACACCTGCACCGGCATTACGTGCTGTCTCTTCTCACTTTAAGAATTGTAAGTTGTACATAATACGTTTTGAAACGATGCTCCTCATATTATACTACAATTTATCAACAGTTCTTAACATACAAACAGAGTCCCAATTTCAGTAGTAATTCCAGTGGAATTAAAAGAAAGAAAAAATAAAAATATGGTACTTACCACAAATCTAGAATTGATTTTTTGAAGTATTTGTTTTTCAATGAGTACCATTGCCTCGCCTTTTCTTTTCTTAATACGTTTTTTCTCCAATTTCTTGCATGCATACATTTTTCCTGTAGCACGAACTTGGCATGCGCACACTTCACCAAATCCTCCCTTACCGAGTACACGATACATTCTAAAGGTCTTGTATGTAATAGGTTGGCTGAAAAGAAGTAAAAAAAATCATATGTATTAATTATTATCACACATTCTATGTGAACTCCCAAGGCCATCTTAATACCCAACAACTGGGCATGAAAGTACTACAAATTTTGCATGTTTTGTTGCAAAGTTTAGTACTTCAATTATAATTGTAAGTTGCTTATTTTCGCATTTACTCCTTTAATAAAATCATTTATCAATAATCCTTCTACAATTCTATAAATTCATTCCGAAAATGCAATACTTTTAGCATAATTACATACAAGTCCAGAGTGTCGTTAAACAATACATGTATGCTTGTATTACTATTTTCAACAAAATATTTTTCAGTTTTGACAATCAGTTTACATTATTATTATGCTTACTTTGCATGAGCTAACTCCCAAAATAAATTATATTCTTGTATTATACCTTTCCAGCCATTTCCATTGCAAATAACGATGGAAATACATAGAGTTTTCAAACTGGTGAAATGGTTCTCCAGCTAAAAAACTTTTAACTGCTGTTATACATTCCACAAACAGTTCCTTGTTACCAGTTGCTAGTTTTTCCTTACAGTGATCAACAATTTCAGCATTTAATACGTCAACTGCTTCATTTGCCTGTAAACATATGAAATATATTATATATATATGTAACTATTCATACAACATTTACAAGTATTTAAAAGTAACACAGTGTAGGATATAAATAAATCTTATAAGTGGTGGTGGTGGTGGTAATGTGATGGTGGTAATAGTAGTGGTAATGATGGTGGTGGCAATAGTAGTGGTATTAGCAGCAGCAACAGTTGGCTGATAAATTTTACCTGTAGCTTCTATAAAGAACAAAGTTCTTTCATTTCCTGTAAATCTACAGCATGGGACACACAAGTACAATCAGGATTCTTTTACATGCCATAAATCTATAACACATACACAAAGCTTCACTTCACTTCAGGAGGAAGCCATGCTAAGGGTTTTATAGCCCTTTAAAATCAGTCACCCTTAACTGGGTATGAACTCGCATACCTCAGATGATCCAATGCCCAGCATGGTAATACTTGACTACCGATGATGAAACTTTCAAAGCTGAAAGAGACATAACTTAAAGAAGGGCTGAGAGAACCAGAGAATTTTACATTGTGGCAATCTTATGGTATAACTATTACACACATAATAAAATTCAGTTACATTAAAGAACGAATATTTACTGTCAAATATTATTACCGTCTCTCTAATGACTTCAAAACTTAAGTATTCCACTTTTTTTTACTTGCTTATGGCTTTTAAGGAACTCGGAGGTTAATTGCCACTCTCACATAAGCCCTCCATCGCTCCCTATCCTGAGCAAGATTAATCCAGTCTCTACCATCATATCCCACCTCCCTCAAATCCATTTTAATAATATCCTCCCATCTATATCTCGATCTCTCCAAAGGTCTTTTTTCCTCCAGCCTCCCAACTAACACTCTATATGCATTTCTGGATTCGCCCATACGTGCTACATATCCTCCCCGTCTCACAAGTCTGGATTTAGTCTTCCTAATTATGTTAAGTGAAGAATACAATGCGTGCAGTTCTGCGTTGTGTAACTTTCTCCACTCTCCTATAACTTCATCCCTCTTAGCCCCAAACATTTTTCTAAGCACCTTATTCTCAAACACCCTTAACCTTTGTTCCTCTCTCAAAGTTAGAGTCCAAGTTTCACAATCATAAAGAACAACCGGTAATATAACTGTTTTATAAATTCTAACTTTCAGCTTTTTTGAGAGCAGACAGGATGATGAAAATTCTCAACCGAATAATAACAGGCATTTCCCATATATTTCTTTTACAGACTTACATAAAGATCCCTATCAACTGAGAGATAACTGAAGATAATACACGAACAAAGGAGTTACACAGTAATGAATAACAAAAGCAGATTTCGAACAATGCAATCCAATGCTTTCAAGGAAATTTCTATCATAATGATCATCTGCATCACATACAATAATATTTAAAATCCATAGAAGCATTTTTTCATCCAATACCAGCAATTTGCTGGAGAATTATATTTGAATACACTGCTACATTTGCAAACAACACAAAATTCTTAACACAGAATGATGGAATTTTTACTACGTCTCTGTGTTCTTTATAAATAATGTTTGAACACAATAATAGCTATTATACAAAAAAACTGACTGAAAATTATTACTGTAAGGATCTCATATTTAGTCGTCATAACCATTTTCTTCCAAAGATACAAAATCGTCATTATTATCGTACTGTTCTTCAATGACATACACACCTCTCTGTCTAAATACTTCTGGTAAATGGTTTGAGCTACCTCCATACGATTCTCGTCAGATTCAACTTCGTACCTCTCCTGTGAAAGAGATAAAAGATGGAAGCACATTAAAAATTAACTTGGATTAACATATCTTATTGCCTGAAGTTCACATTTTCTCAATCTGTTTGAAAATTAGGCTACAATATTTTTATTGCCTTGAACTTCGTCTTCTTATTAAAGTGTTCAATTTGAAATCTCCATGTAAGTAAAACGTGAAATCAATATTTGCGTTCAGAAATGAGCATAATACAATAATTTAAAAACTGTCTGATGTCACTCCACAGTCGGGGTGATTTTGGACACTAAAATTTATAAATAAATGTTCTTGCCTCCATGGAGTATTTCAGACACATTTTTATGTTTAAAAAAAATACAGAAATTATTGCTGCTTTATTTTGAACTTTCATAACAAATAGTCTTAATTACATAACATACAATGATATTAAATATTACAAAATAAATTAAATAACCAACCTGACAAAAGTATTTACATGTCTATTACAAACTCTCTGAAGCCTTTCAATAAGACAATTTGCCTGTTTTTACAGTGACAATAGCCTTCTTCTTATTTCCAGGATCATAATTTTTTTGCATCCACGCTTCACATCTAGCTTAGTTTTGTACCTACGTGACATTAAGCACTTCAACCGATAACACCCCTCAGTATGCTGGTTTTTATTTTTTTAAATAACTGACTCCATATACAATAAAATTACCTCATTTCACATAAGTAAGAATGGTGATGTTTTGCAAAGAAATAGCAGAAACTGATGTTAAATTAATTGAATCTTAATCAACAATGGTTGCGAGTGCGCATTTTGAAAGTATTATTAGAATAAAAATAATTGGTTTTCGTGATTTTGTTTTGCCGCTCAACAATGGATATTCTGTGGCACGAAAGAATGAAATAAATGTTCTCACATCAAAGATAATTAATTCAACAATCAGAATCAACACTTGTACATTCTATAACCTCACTCCTTACCAGAGTGACGAACAATAGGATTCTTCAATATATTCAGCCAGCAGAACAAAAACAGTGGTCTACCTTCCAAAGCTTTATTGGGACTCAAGATAACAAGGATTATATCTAAAATTAACACCTATATGCGTAATAAATGAACATAAATTTTAATAAAGAAATTCTCTGTGTTGTATTAATTAAATTATCTAGGTATTACGATTCACGTTTCTGAGGGAACTCAATATAAATTTAATTCTCGGACACCTTTTAGTTCAATCAACACTGGCTAAAAAATAAATACTGGTTAAACCTTACATTTTGGTATTACTATTGAGTACGAAGTTCTGGTATTGGCCTAATCCTAATAAACAGTTACAATGACTTTTATAAAAGTAACACCTATAGCATGATACTCAAAGGAAAAATGTTTTATTTAATGACGAAATTGCTTTGTGTTCTTACATAAAAATATAGTAATTGAATTGGCATTGTAGTCTTCCCACATCATGGAAATTCCTCCTTGGGTATATCTAGTGTATGTGAAGGAAAAAAAATTCCCAAAATATACAATATATTGACAAGGAAAGAATTTTTTAATACTAATGGTGGGTACGTGACTGTTTGTCATTTACAACTGGGAACGAAAATATTCCATAATCAATGTTTAGGCCTATTACATATTTTTCATGCAGTTTTCAGAACCCTAGTATATGAGAAAGTACATATTACTGTTTCTTTAAACATTTTTTCCTCCACTCCCTCTTGTTAGAATCTTATCATTTGATATTACATTATCAGTGAATTTTATAGACCACTAATACATATGTTAATAAACAATCTTATCAGATATATGAAGATGTTCTTGTACTGACACCTGCTACCGTATTTCTTCTTATCACTTATCTTTTAATGCAACTTCCCCATTTACAAAAAATAAAATTATGCATATACTCACACCGATTGAATACAATAAGAAAACAGAACTAGGCAAATAATACTGATTTCAGTGACTTAATCAGTAAATCTAAAGTAATTTTTTTTCTATATCTTAAGATAACATTTATTTAGCATAATAACTATTTACCGATAATATAGTACCGAAAAACATCAAATGAAACTGCACATTACCGTTAATAAATTTTACATGATCTAATATATATGTCTATTTTTTATTCATTTTATTGGGTTATTTTACGACGCTGTATCAACATCTAGGTTATTTAGCGTCTGAATGAAATGAAGGTGATAATGCCGGTGAAATGAGTCCGGGGTCCAGCACCGAAAGTTACCCAGCATTTGCTCGTATTGGGTTGAGGGAAAACCCCGGAAAAAACCTCAACCAGGTAACTTGCCCCGACCGGGATTCGAACCCGGGCCACCTGGTTTCGCGGCCAGACACGCTGACCGTTACTCCACAGGTGTGGACTATATATATGTCTATATACTCTCCGAAATACAATCTAACACTAAAACATCAAATATTACGTGATATGGTTTCTCTCTGAAAATGTTGAAGGTTCGATTCCAGACTGTATCATGAATGAATTTGTGGAGGACAAAGTGGATGCAAGGGATTTTTCTCTTCACCATTATCATTGTTTCAATATTCCACAATCACCCTCACTCTGCAAAATCCCGAGCCAAACCTCCGTATCAAATAAAAAATGGCTCAAATTTGTACACATTATCGTTTAATAAAGACTTATTATTTTAACATCCTGACGGTTATTCATAACGTAAATCAAACAGGATGCAAATTTATAAGTAAAATATGTATGTGCATATCCAACATTATATCTTTGACGACGACTTATAATATTCCATGTGATTTCAGAATATTCAGACATGCAGGTATTTATCCACAACAAAAACATACTACATACGCAGTTCAATCACTGCCAATATAACTTCTTCTACTGTTCAAGTATGCGTCCCTGGGATCTCAACACGAATGAATGACTTTATTAATTAATCAAATGCTCAGAACATTGGATTTTTTCCACTTGTTTTCTAATATACCAATATCAATATTTCAGTAAACGTCTGTTGTATTATTAACACTTTTATCTGGAACGTTGATAGCTTTGCAGTTTAGTATGTGCTACAAGTTTAGGCCTATTGTTGAACCTTCTTCTTAGCAGGGAACACATTTTGGTGATGTATAAATTCCAATTAAATACGAATTAAATTATTAATAATTAATTAAATACTGTAATTTCAATAATCAGAAAATAAAGTAATAAAATGGTCCCCACCTTTACAACATCTCATAAAGAATCCTAATTTAATACAAGGAGAACAAGGGGAATATTAATATTTTTATATAAGAAGAACAAGGGGCATACAAAGAGAATAGGGGGAAATACAAGAAAAATAAGAGGGAAGATACTGAGATTAAGAGAAATAAAAAACCAGAGGAATATAAGGAGAAGCGAATAAATACATGGACAACCAGAGGATAGGAGAACAAGGGGAATACGAAGAGAACAAGGGGAATACAAGGAGAACTTAGAGAACAAGGAGAGAGTTGTATTTTTGTGATGACTCCCAAATTACTCCCCCCACCACCATAGATGAGAAGAAAGACGTAGTTCTATATAAAAATTCAGAAATACAATTCACATTGGGAGAAAACAACATAGCAGAGGAATTCAACAATTCCAGTTAGAACATAGACTTGACTTACATTAATTTTAATGAGAAACAAACACGCAATGTAACAGTACATTTGAAATTTCATCCATAGGAAAGTAATATTTTAAGGAAAATAAACTCCAATGATTTGGCAATTTTTGTATTTTTTTGTGTTAATTTTGCAGAATAATTTGCATAGATATCTGTACGCCCTATATTTATTGACCGAAGTTTTCAATTGGACGCATAATTATATAAACAATAATTCATTTCTCCAGCAAAATATTTCTGAAAACATACAATCTGAGACAATGCTGAGTCAAATGCCATTTTGCGTAATTTTTATAAATGGTAACCATTAATTATTTTAATAAAATTGGTTATATTTCATCTCGAAATCAATCATTTTGCAGCGAGGAAGTAAAAAAATTAATTAGTCCTAATGAAGGAAATTGTTAAAATTGTTGAGAATAAGCATTCTAAATTTGTATTCCTTAAAAAAAACACATAACCAGATTGTTCCAGCCAGAGCATGTCACCAAAAAGCAAAAATAGCAGTTCAAATGTAACTTACGAATATTCGAGGTTAGAAGCCGAGCATAAATCATTCTTCATGTGACATCTGTTCAGAGATTTTAATATGTTTGCTTTTTTAACCTAAATTATTCTGTTGTATTGTTATAATGCCACTTCCCAGCAAGATTTCATACATGTTATATTTAATTTATCAATCCAAATGGGTTAAAGGATGCCAAAGGAAGGCCATTTGAAGAAGATATTTAATTTATCATTAATAATGATTATATCATTAGTCATATTCCAATCATATAATTCTATATATTTTTACAGCAAGAAAACAGGTACCGAACACCTCGAAGAAAAGACTGGTGTCTTAGAGGTACTAGTTTGTTAAATATGCAATACCTCTACTTGAAACGAGCGCAAAAATAAAATATAAAACAGGGCAAAGATAACATTCCACAACATTAGTTGCTGCTGTAAATATGATAAGATCACATACACACACGCACATGCATGCACAAAATCAAACATGTCTAATTGTTATGTATCATTCATTCATTATTTAGATATTATACAATGCCTATAAAAGATACTTGTTGTAAAATGCTTTAACAAACTCACAATGGAATCGAGGAAAATGTTGTAGCGATGATATTCTGGTTCCGCATTCTCACAGAACTGTCGGAACAGCAACCGGCCGATTGGCTGCTGATCCACCACATATGAATATTTTACATCTGTAAATATGAACAATTTTAAGTAGGTAAATATGCAAAATGTATGATTACAGTATTTCTTTGTAATCACAGCGTTCATATTGTATAACATAGGTGAACAACCACAAAAAACAAATTACACAAGTGGGTAAAAGCAAATGCCAACCTGGGAGAATGAAGTGGAAATTTCAAACTGTAAAATCTGATTATTAGGATTGTCATTTCAGTAGTGTGTAAAAGTTGTAATATCTGCTTGCATATTGTAAGTATCATGGAACCTAAGTTGTAAGTACAGTGAAACTTGTGTAATTCGAATCTGAAGGGCATAAGAAAAAATTCGAATTATGGAAAAATTCGAATTAAAAAAATGGTACTGCAGAAGGCAAACTACAGGTGTACTGTATGTACTATGTAGTACTATAACATTTCAAGACAACAGGGTATTATAATACAAGAAAATATAGTGCTGTATAATGATAGGCCTATTACATAAATGCAGTACGGTACAGTAATTAGTAAACATTTATGCACAACACATACAGTAGTTAAAAAAACATACCTTACTAGGCCTTTGTTAAGTAGGATGTGATTTTAGTCTGCTTCTTTTTATTGATTTGCTGGGTTACTGTAAAGTCCTCCAGTTTATTTAATGCATCAAACAGAGAACCATGCACATTTTGGTGTCCCTCAATGAATCTTCTTAGCTCTCGGAAGTGAAAGATCTGGGTTTCGGGGTTTGTGAAAAGCAATGCACAGTGACCATTTTAACTGAGTACGGTAACTGTACTTTCGAGGTAAATGACACTCCAAGGGTTGTCAACCCGCACTGGAACCACTTTCTCCGAAAAGGAGATACAATGAATTCCCGGTTCCAGCCTCCAACCCCTATGGTCAGGTCAATTTGTTACAGTACTGGCTCGTTCCGCCTTTGCCACATTTCACTGTAAAACTCATGTCCATTCTGGATTTTTTTTCTTCGAATTAAACAAAATTATGTTCGAATAAAAGACGATATTTATGCACTGTTTCCATAGGAAATACAAGGGGACAAAGGAAAACTTCGAAATAAAGAATAATTCGAATTAAAAACGTTCGAATTACACAAGTTTCACTGTACTATTCTGAAAGCTAGGTCAACAGTTGTCTTGCTGAGTCATGAACTGCAATTATTTACGAAAGTAATAAATTCAAACATTAACAGAAAACCATGATTAGGTACTATTCTGTATCTACAATAATTATCCAGTGAAGGCAAATACAGTCTTCTTTACAACGAAATAATAGTTCACAATACTCTGACAGAAAACATTTCACATTTACTTTCTGAATTTGAAGACGTAGGTCTACTTTTATGTGAGAATTCGCCACAGATTATCTGACATTCACTTACGGTTGGAGGAAACCTCGGAAAAAACCCAAAAGTATATCCTAAGAAAGCTAAACACATTAACTCCACAACATATTGTAATGATTTTGCTATGCAAAAGTCTTTGAAGCAATTGTACAGTGCCCAGAATCTAAAATTCTGTTCAGTGACTCTCCTCTGTCATGATTAGGTAATTCAGAAATTATGAATGTAAGTATATCAAATGTAGAAAATTTCTACAAAATTAAATCTTTTGCTTGAAGTATAAATCCTGGTGCAATACTCAATGAAAGTTTTTATATACTTAAGGCAATCAAATGTCGATATTCAGGACATGTGGGAAGCCAGTACAATGTGACTCTTAATCATTTTCACATTTTCTGGATTATGTTTAGTTGGAGGACATTCACGAGGTTTTTCTTCATGGCAGATGCAGTTCTAATGTCAAAAGGATGTCTAAATACACGTTGTGTTTCGATAGTTAAATCACTATTTTTTAAAAATGCTTCTATCGTCAACTTATCCATAACAAGAACCTTGATGCTAATTATTAAGGCAAGGAGTTTCTTTTTATCCTATCACATTATGATACACTGCTGAAGAAATATAGGAGTAGGCTAAACGTAATTTCTGAAAGAAAACAGCATGTTATTGCTCTGTTCTGACTTAATGAAAATCCACAATTCAACAGGATGGCAATACAAGAAATCACACAAAGACTAAAAGCACATCTACTGAATATGTATGACAGTTTACCTAAAGGTAAAACGTAAAATCTAATTTTATTATTGTACAGGTTCATAATGCATTAGCAGCATCTTCCTGTACCCAAAATCTCCACTCTAATCTTCTTTCTCCAGCTTTCTCTATAATCACAACCTTGTTCTTGTAACTACTTTTCACGGTAAAATCTACCCTTAGAAACTGCTTCCGCTTATTGAAATATACATGTGAACTAGCTATAGCATTCACTGTACCCAAAAAATGTAAAGCATGCTATTAATTTTATACAAATCTAGACATTGAGTTGTAATACCTGTTGTATTCTATTATAACTATACTTTTTATGCTAACAATGTAACAATTCAACAATAAATAATTCACAAGTTAAGTTTTCTTTTTCCACAATTGAAGCCTTGCCCCGAATAGAGATGTAAGTGCCACAATCGTCGAAAACGAATTATTAGTGGAAAAGGAATCTATGATAGTTTCTCTATGGCAACTAAATCAGGTTGAAATTCCAAAGCCAAAGAAGTTCGTTCATTGTGGAAGTAAATTTCTCAAAAGAATAGAATTGGAGCTTAGATCCCTATTCGGGGCAAGGCTTCAATTATAATGATCCCAAGTTAAGAAAGAAAGCATTATTTCCTGGGCCTTGTCTAGTACGTTGTAGGAGCTATGTGGTAGGTTGACGTTTTTACCATGGCAAATGGTCATTTGATAGAATAGTCCCATATGCTCAATGTTTTTTTCTTAATGTGAAGTTCTCTATAGAAAGAAATAGCTTTCAGACAGTGTTCTTAGATGTTTAGAAGTTAAAGATATAATGTAGGCCTATATCATGAACCTTTCAGATAGGGAAAGAAATCTTCCATGCAAATAATGAAAGATTTGATTAACTTCTTCACATTTAGATGAATACTATTATGGAAGTATCAGAGAGAGTTTAGACTGAAACAGACTTTGGTAAACAATGTTGTAAATAAAATTTTTAAAAATGATTTAGCTTACCTATTTTGTTTTTTAAGTCTATACACTGTGATATGTGAGGGAACTGTAAAATTTTCCTCCATTTTTTACTTTTTCCTTTGTTACTATCTGCACCACCTAAAATAAGAAAGAAATTTAACATATTTAGAACAAATAATTTGCATAATTCTGTGGCTCCAAGGCAAAATGTGACATATCATTTTTTGTATTTTTTCAGGAGTGAGCATTTAAAGTGTGAACAATTGTATAAAGTCAGAGTATAACAAAGGGTTAAAGAGAAAAATAAGAGAGATATGTCATCAGGATGCACAACATATAGCAAAATTTCATTTTCGACAAAAATTGACAAATCACCTTGGAACCACAGAATCCACTTCAGGATGCAATAATGAGTAAAATAAATAATTATGTTAGAGCTAATGTCATTGTGCGTTTTATTGTCAAAATAAATAGCCTATACACTTTTCAAATACATAGAAGTAATAATGCCAAGATATATATTTGTTGTAAATAACAGAGATATGCACACATGAAGTTACAGGAGAATGGAGAAAGTTACACAACACAGAACTTCACGCATTGTATTCTTCACCTAACATAATTAGGAACTTAAAATCCAGACGTTTGAGATGGGCAGGGCATGTACCACGTATGGGCGAATCCAGAAATGCATATAGAGTGTTAGTTGGGAGACCGGAGGGGAAAAGACCTTTAGGGAGGCCGAGACGTAGATGGGAGGATAATATTGAAATGGATTTGAGGGAGGTGGGGTGTGATGATAGAGACTGGATTAATCTTGCACAGGATAGGGACCGATGGCGGGCTTATGTGAGGGCGGCAATGAACCTTCGGGTTCCTTAAACGCCATTTGTAAGTAAGTAAGTAATGCACACATGACAGAATGTCCAAAAGAAATATATGATCTAGTCAACAGAATGAAGGAAGCACATTACTTTGATCCTCATTTCAATCTCACTTCATATTTTAAACATTTACTCACCATTTCACTATTCTGGTAATGAAGGTTACAAATGGGAAACATAATATTTCAATGTTCTATAGACTATGAGAATAAATAAATAAATAAATAAATAAATTGGTATCATCATCAGAGTTCTTGACTATGCATAATTTCTTACTACTTGCATTCCACCTTAACTTCTACATGGCCAACATTACATACTAATATGAACGAAATATGAGATTCACTCCCTCTACTACCACTTACATATATATATATATATATATATATTGAAGGAGGGAATATAACAAATTAAAATAAAGATGAAGATCACTTATGTCCTAGCCACTATAGGAACTTGATAATATACTTTGAAAATGCCTTGGATTTATAGTATTGATTAGTAGAAACTGATTGTGATCAATGGGAGAGCTGTAAGTCCACTGAACCAGCCCGAAATACATACCTTACTTATATACGAAAATCATCGTGCATGAATGAAAAATATGGCCATATTTCGTTAATGTAACAGTGGGTTTCAGTGTCGCCAACATAGTAATAATACTATACACCTAATCAAACCTAACCTCTCTCATAACATACACCTAATCAAACCTAAACTAACCTGTCACATAATACTACACACCTGTAGTAACATTCCTCACGTTTAGTATCATTTCGTTTGCATGTATGGCCGATCCTGCTTCTTGTGCCATCTAGTGGATCGTAATTCCAGGAAGAAAATATGACGACTTTCATAATAATTACATTTAGTTCGTTGAGTGTATGTTTTCTGATATATTAAATGTGTTAATGTAGTAATAATTCCATATATATAATACAGTAAGAATTTAAATGTGTTGTAACTGTGATAAAAGTATTGAAAATTGGTTTATAGCGCCACACTGGCAGTGATAAAAGTGTGCAATATTAGTTCAGTGACCGGTAGATACTCTACCTTGACCAAAATAAATAAAAAAAACCAATTATGCATTTTATAATTAAGTGGATGGTTAATTAGAAAATTTGGCTAAAAGTCTGCGTAGTTTGACAAAAGCATGTTGTCAGCTCACGTAAAAAACACACATGCACCTGATCTGAATCTAATGGCAGGAAATAACATTATGTGTTAAACTTATTATTTAATTTGCAAGAAAACTGTTCATTTCATTGAAAAGAAAACTGTTCATTTCATTGAAAAACTGCAGAGGGATAAATAATTCCTTATCAGTTTCTATAATGATAAGAGTAAAACTCGCAATCGTACAGATAGTATTTATCGAGTAAAATACTGTTAACATTTAGGAGAAAATTATTTTTTTCTGAGAAAAGTATTCATTTGGGACTAATAAGGTATTAGAATTTTTGGTTGTACTCTGTCCAAGGAATAAGCTGTTAAAATCTGCACAGTTATATAAAACTTCCAGCATGCACGCACACAGGATGATTAAAAAATTAAAAATTACACTAACAACTTTCTGTACGCCATACAGGATAGCAAAATGATCATTTTCCAAGAGCGAACTATGACCGGAAATGCGTGGTTTAGCTGCAATGGTGCGTCAAAGTTTGTCCCATTGTTTTTGGCATCCTTGTAGTTATGCAACCCATTAGCTATCAGCGCAAGGTGGATGAACTAACTGAGCCTATATTTTTAATAGCTTGAGCATGTGCAAGAGCTACATTACTCCATAGTCCATGCTATACATCCTAATTGGGTCGTTTGCGGTGTTTTCCAGTAACGTTGCTTACAGCAGTAAGACATGTATCAGTACACAACTACAGAAATGACCAATATGTTGCTTGCATACGACAGAATGGATGGCAACTGCAGAAGGGGACTTATTCCATGGCCACCACGGTCACCAGATCTTACACCCTTCGACTATTTTATTTGGGGACCATGAAGACTATGGTATATGGGACTCTTGTAACATCAGAGGAGAACTTATCGCACGAATCCACGCAGCGACTGGAATACTTAGTACAAACCACACATCTCTGATGATGTGCGCCAATTTATGCACCGCCAATGTACTTTGATGACCCACAAGACCCATACTATGTATTTCCGGACATGATTTCTCACTTGAAAAATGGTCAATTTGCTGTTATGTACAACATCCAATCACAGTCACAGTTTGGTATAGGTCATATGCGAAAAAGAATAAGTCTAAATATGTGTGATCAATCTATACTAATAATAAATCTGTAGCCGAAATTTTTCTGGTAATTTTCGATTTTCCAAAAATAATTGGTCCTAACATATATAATTAACCACCCTGAAACCGAAAATCGCTTTTTTGAAATTTTTGTTTGTATGTCTGTCTGTCTGTATGTTTGTTACCTTTTCACGCAATAATGGCTGAACGGATTTCGATGAAAATTGGAATATAAATTAAGTTCGTTGTAACTTAGATTTTAGGCTATATGGCATTCAAAATATGTTATTAAAAAGGGGGTTATAAAGGGGCCTGAATTAAATAAATCGAAATATCTCGTTTATTATTGATTTTTGTGAAAAATGTTACATAACAAAACTTTATTTAAAAATAATTTGCGATAAGTTTTATTCCTTGAAAAATTTTGATAGGACTGATATTTAATGAGATAAATGAGTTTTAAAATTAAAGTAACTGCCATCTAAGGCCGTGTAATGAATTAAAAAACAAATGACTTCGTCTATAAGGGGCCTTGCACAGCAACAATCGAAAGCTATGAAAGATAGCCTACAGAGAATGTTTCTGTGTTTGTATGAAGTAATATCGGAAGCTAAATTAACCGATTTGTATAATTAATTATTATTTCACCATTGGAAAGTGTAGTTTCTCTAGATGGATATAATGCTATAATGTTATTACAGTAACTTCTGATATAATATAATATAATATAATATAATATAATATAATATAATATAATATAATATAATATAATATAATATAATATAATATAATATAATATAATATAATATAATATAATATAACATAATATAATATAATTTAAGTTATTTGAAGGGTTCACAACCATAGTGGGCCAAGCGCCATTTACTGAATACGTAGAAAACAAGGGTTAAAATTAAGTTATTACCATAATTCAATGGAAACCTATAACAAGTAAAATAAAATATACACATTAAATCTAAATGATGTCAATCTTCATTAAACTATGGTTGCATGTAATAAAAATTAAGAAACAGGTTAAAGGAATTGTCATTGCACCAAATGAGTGTCTCTGGACCAAAATGATCGCATTTTAATTATTTGGATGCAATTTAAATTAAGTAACATATTAAACGATTTATTCTTCTATCAAACACGAATGTTCCCTGGATCAAACGTCCTATTTTAATTATGTAATTACTTTATATTTATTTCTAACGGGTGCAGCAGAGCGCACGGGTACAGCTAGTAAAAGAATATAAATATATTGGCAATACAAACTTATTAAATAATTAAACTAAAAAAACATTATGAAAAAATGAAAGTAGATGAGACTCAAACCTAGGACCTCATGCCTGTCTATAATGAATGCCATTCAGCCAACTGAGAAGATTGCACACTGTACCGTAACTGATGTGTAATCAAGAAATCTAGTAATGACACCATATTAAAAAGTTATTTAGAAAACGTTAACATAGGCCTGTTGAAATTTACTCTCCAGACTCTACAATTTGGTATGGGTTTCACTAAGATAACGTGTTTCCTGTCTGTGACCTCCCATTGTGAGATATAAACTGATGAAGTTATATTTAGTAAATGTTTTATTATGCTGCAGTACAATGAGTAAAATGAAAAAACTACAGCAACGTTGGCGAATTATAACTAGATCCATCTCGAATCCAAGAGATGTCTATCTGTTCACAAGTGTAGACGCATATAAACAAAAAAAAACGAGATTTCAATTAAGGATGGCTGGATCCATATTACTGAATCATAAAAGAAATGAAGCTACACTGAATAAACTCAGAAGTTCAGAACTAATTCTGTTGTAGGTAAACTGTCAAAACACAGGAAGATTTGGTAAAAGCACGTGGCTAGAAAGAACAACAAATATTTCCGCACAAAGTGCTAAATTATTAACCATAAGGGAGAAGACGATCAGGAAGAAGTCTCGAGAGATTTTTGAATAGATACTTAAAAACAGTCTAGATTCGTAAAATGACGATGATGATGATACGATGTGAAGAATGTGTATAATATTCTTTAAATGAAGATTCAAACACGTTAATCATTAACAAGTACGCTTAATGGATGGCTCTAATATAGACAATATTTATTTATAACAAAATATCTGAAGTAGAGTTGCCACCTTTAAAGGAATATTGAACTGGACAATCCCTCATCCATAAGGACCGAGAGACAAACCAATTTTCCTTAATTAAGTCTACTAAATATCATATCACAAGTGAAAAAAGTCAACATAAAATTCAATATTTCCCATCTAAACATGAAAGTAATTTAAAAATAAGTTAGTATTAATAAACATAAAAATAATTTTAAAATAGTATCAATATCAATCATTTAAGCCTAAATAATATCTTTCATCTACCCTGTTGAACATTCACTTGGAGAATTTTGTGAAAAACTGTTTTCGAAACATGAGAGGAGTGATAGTAAGACGAAGAAGAATAAAGTGTATAAAATTTGCTGATGATGTAGCGTTGTTAGCAGAAGAGGAGATGATACTACGGGAAGGGAGGTTACAGGGTTTGAACGCCCTCTTGAACTTTTTTTAAAAATTACATATTTAGATTTCAATATTTTTTATCCATAATCGTTTTCCCTTCTCTAATTTTTCACTATCAGAGTAACAAATTCTATGTCGACATAAGGCATAGTCCTTCTACCTCTCCTTCAATACAATTCCTGTGCTTGGTGCTGTGCCATGTTCAAATTATAACAATGTTATTTTTATCATAGCGAGACCTACCGCCTAGTATCGAACTTGTAATAAAATGAAGGAGACACTATATAAAATTTAACTGGTTATGAAACATATTGAAAGGGCTGTTTGGGCAGTTCTGAATTACGAGTATGTTGTAGTATGGTCTTTCGCTCAACAGATGTCTGTACTTTCATCATGACAGTGAGAAAACACAATGGCTGGAGCACGCTTGATGTTCGAGCAGCGAAAATGCATTCTGAAGTGGTTTATGAAGTTTGATATTGCCGTTGAAGTGCAGCGTCAGTGGAAGCGGGAGTATGAAACAGAACCCCCAACCCACCTAACAATTAAACGCATTATTGACAAGTTTGACTGGCATGGAACAATTTGTGATATTCACAAAGGAAGATCGGGAAGACCGCATACAGCTACAAGTTCTGCTTCGTCAGCTCTCATGTTGGAAAATTTTGTTACTTCTCCACAGAAGTCTGCTACGCAATGTGCACGTGAAGTGGGAATCAGCAGTACAAGTGTAGGACGAATTCTGAAAGCTGCTAAGTGGAAAGTTTACATCCCACAATTACTGCACGTAATTAATGATGACGATCCTGATCGTCGAATGCAATTTTGCGAATGGTAACTGAAGACAAACAATTTGTGATGAAGGTAGTGTGGTCTGATGAGACTCAGTTTAAACTTAATGGAACAGTGAATCAGCATAACTGCATCTACTGGGAACCAGAAAATCCGCATGTTCATGTGGAAAAGGCAGTCAATCTACCAGGAGTTCATGTGTGGTATGGACTATCACCTAGGGGCTTAGTAGGACTCTTTTCCTTTGATGGTACTGTCACTGGAGAAGTATACCTCGAAATGTTAGGCACATCAATTTTACCAGGTGTATGTGGCACTTTATGGAGCTGATGATGAGGTCTTCTACCAACAGAACAGGGTGCCACCACACTACCACCTAGCCATACGAGCTTTCCTGAATGACAATCTGCAGGGATATTGGATTGGACGAAGAGGGCCCATTGAGTTCCCCCCATAGTCGCTAGATCTAACCGATATGGATTTTTACTTGTGGGGAACTGTGAAATATCAAATCTATCGATGTAAGCCAGGCATGCTGGAGGACCTTCGCCAGGAGATTACAGCAGCATGTGCAGCGATCTCCATTGAAACACTGACCGATGTAGCTGTGGCAACTGCTTGTCATTGCATTATGTGTCTGGCCGCCAACAGCGAACATTTTGAACATCTGAAGTAACCATGTGCTTAACTGAAGATAGTACTAGCACATGTGTGATCAGTATTTAAGTGTAAAACACGTAATAAATAGTTTTCGTTCCTTAAAGAGTGTATACATTTTTTGGCAGACTCTGTATATCAATATTCCTAACAAAAATCACTATATACAAATGGGGAGACAGACAACTGAACAGACAATGTCACAACTTTTGTGGTATCAATGATGCTGAAAATTTACATTCCATGAAAATATTACAGTAGAATTTTGCAGAATCACATTACATCCTCATTATATTCCGTATTATTAGAAAGTATTAATGTGGAAGGTTAAATATGAAGTAAAATTGGATGGCCAAGTTTAACTCAAAACTTGTGAGAATTAACAGATTCATGTAAAATACATTAATAATGTTAATTTAATTAATCTTTTCCCCATTACTTTTATTAGTATTTTTCGTACCAATTGTGATTTTATCTTTGTACTTGCTTTTTTTTTCTTCCCTTATTTGCATTTTTTAAATTGTACTTTTATTTCTTCATGTTATTTACTTCTCTCTGAATTTTTTTTTTTTTTTTTTTTTTGTATTTGATGGCTTTAACTCAACCAGAATAAATAAATAAATAAATAAATAAACAAATATAAAATAATAAAATAATAAAAATAGATTACTGAAAATAAGCAAACTGCAACATATATAAATTATGTTTAAGTAGAATTTACAGAACTACATTTTACATAAAGATGGAAATTTTGTATTAACTTATCCGTAAATTCTCTTTTTTTGCATCTCCAAAGAAAAATATAATATTAATGTTATTTTAAAATTAAGCATAAAGCATTAAGCAAATTTTAAAAAGAAGAATTATAATTTCTTATATTAATTTATTTTAGGTTTTTTACGCAAACTGGATAAGGTATTCTCAAGGGTGGAGTTGTCATGGGATTAATATTTTTACAATTTCTTGCAATAAAATATTTATATGAAGTATATTACCCATGTGATAACCACAGGAAGTTCTGATAAGATCGGTACAGTATTATTACATAATCACCTGCGTGCATGTGACTCATTTAACACTCTAAAGAGCAGACACGCATGCACTCTGATTGCGCACTAGAACAGCATTTTAGTGAAGTAACTGTATACAGTGACGGACAGAAATGTTGAGCGGCTCGAGTATTTTCTAAGTCAAAGAATGCCACACTGTGCATGCTTCGGGCCAAAAGCCTGGTTCATACCATGAAGAGATATTCGTTTCTCTTTTCTGTTTAAATATTGCATATCTATGCTGAGGAGACATTAAAGTATGGAGGGTGGGGAGTACTATATTTAATTAATGTTTGGTTGTAATCTATCCAAGGAATATGCTGTTAAACAGCCTACCCTGTTCAACATCTACTTGGAGGATTTAGTCAAGAACTGTTTTCAGAACATGGCAGGAGTGTCAGTAGGGGGAAGAAGAATAAAGTGTATACGATTTGCTGATGATATGGCTTTGTTAGCAGAAAAGGAGATGATACTAAAGGATATGGAACAGGAGCTAAACAACAGCTGTGAACAGTATGGGATGAAAATAAATGTAAATAAGAGAAGACTATGGTTGTCGGAAAAAAAAAGAAGGTAAACTTGTGAATTATAAATGCGGCAGTAGAGCAAGTGGACAGCTTCAAATACTTGGGGTGTACTACCCATATATAAGCAGTAACATGAGCTGCTGCCAGGAAGTCAAAAGAAGGATAGCAATGGTCAAGGAAGCTTTTAATAGAAAAGGGGCATCTTCTGCGGATCTCTGGAAAATGAACTACGGAGGACTGGTGAAGTGCTTTGTGTGGAGTGTGGCATTGTATGGGGCAGAAACGTGATCATTACGACGAAGTGAAGAGAAGCGAATAGAAGCATTTGAAATATGGATTTGGAGAAGAATGGAATGTGTGAAGTGGACAGACAGAATAAGAAATGAAGCTGTGCTGGAAAGAGTGGGTGAAGAAAGAATGATGCTGAAACTTATTAGAAAGAGGGAAAGGAATTGGTTGGGTCACAGACTGAGAAGAAACTGCCTACTGAAGGATGCACTGGAAGGAATGGTGAATGGCAAAAGAGTTCAGGGCAGAAGATAACAGATGATATACGACATAAAGATATATGGCTCATATGAGGAGACAAAGAGGAAGGCAGGAAATAGGAAAGATTGGAGAAAGCTGAGTTTGCAGTGAAAGACCTGCACTTGGGCAGAACACTAAATGAATGAATGAATGATAGAGAAGATATTTAAATATCCTGAGTGCCATATGTTAATGTCTCCATTCAGCCGTGAAATAACTTTTTTAACTGTTGATCATATATTGACATCCGGCCAGAAAGAGTTAACAACAAATAAGACTAACAAGTTAACATAGTATAACCTACGGTGATAATCTATTACTCAAGAGAGCATAATTTTCTATAGATGAAATCAACAATCCTTTTCAATAAGGTAATAAATGCTATGTCAGTTACTACAAAATAACATGATAATAAGGTGTGATTTGTTAAATAAACGACCAAGTTTTGTAACCTTCATCAGAAAAAAACAGTTCATTATTTGACCAATGAGCTCAACCTGTTTCTGCTTTCATACTATGTCATAGATGAATGAAGCTGGTGATATTCAGGGATGTTGTGGCACGAATTTACTGGAATCTGCCTTACAGTTGAGGGAAAATCCTGAAAAATCTCAACTAGGAAATTCAACCAACTAGAAATTGAACTCAAGCCCTCTGCGTAAGAGACCAGTATGCTGACCCCTACACCACAGAGGTGATCGTTATAAAGTTAATCAGTAATTTGATTACTGATTATGTAAGTGTTAAAAGTGTATATCCAACAATGAACATACATATACTTAGCTACGCATTTCTTCTGTATCTCACATGCTTTCACCTCTGGTTAGAGAGCAATCATTTCCTAGCATTTCTTACAGATTACACTCCTGGTGACAGAACTCTTCTTACAGCTAGTAAAGAGAAATAAATTGGCATTTTCATTTCTAACGGGAATTCGGATGGTTTCTAACTTCGCAAAGAATTTTAAACTACTACATTCATATGTTTAAAATGATTGGATGTTCTACCAAACAGTGTTTTTTTATTATTGAAACACCTGTGCTCTTATTGTCCAGAAAGTAACGAAAAAATGATTCAGTGTTAAATAGAATAAATCTTGTACTAAGAGAATCTGACCCCAAAATGAGATTAGAATAAAATTATGTTAAGTCCTGAAAAGTCAAGCAGTTATCTACCTCAAGAAACCAGAATTTTACAGTCATTTTTAAGGTGGACTTCAAAGTTTAAAGTTCCACACATCTATGAGTCGTTCACAGCTTTTAATCTGATTTTAATGTAAGAGTTTAATTGTACCTAGGTGCTGCTTCATTCTGTCCCTGAGGAAACTATCAATTCAGTACTCATTTTCACTCCTGGTACTCATAAGTTTCAATTACCCTGAGTGAAGTGTGCCATCAATATTATGTTAGGTATAAGAATGTTCACAAAGTGGCGTGAAACTTCTTGCCAGTGTTAGAAATATTGTGCTGAGAGAGCAGTGACTCAAAAACTTTTGCAGATATGCAGGTGACATTAAAACTAAACCAAAAAAAAAAAAAAAAAATTGTTATCCAGCTTTGAAATCGGAATTTCAGGAAGACCAATTTTAAGGAGACCTTGAAGTTTGAAGTTTTACCCACATAAAGCTTCTGTTATTCAAAGCTGCTAACCTCTTGATAATCTATTAAATAATTTGCAGAAAAGTGTGTGTGTGTGTGGGCGCGCGCGTGCGTACGTGCGTGTGTGTGTCAGTAGAGCAAGTGGACAACTTGAAATACTCGAAGTGTACTTACTATAAGCAGTAACATGAGCTGCTGCCAAGAAGTCGAAAGGAGAATAGCAATGGCAAAAGAAAGTTTAATAGAAAAAGGAGTATCTTCTGTGGATCTCTGGAGAAAGAACTAAGGAAGAGACTAGTAAAGTGCTTTGTGTGAAGTGTAGCATTGTATGGGGCAGAAACATGGACATTACGACGAAGTGAAGAGAAGCGAATAGAAGCATTTGAAATGTGGATATGGAGAAGAATGGAGCATATGACGTGGACAGATGGAATAGGAAACGAAGCTGTGTTGGAAAGAGTGGATGAAGAAAGAATGATGCTGAAACTGATCAGAAAGAGGAAAAGGAATTAGCTGGGTTGCTGGTTGAGAAGAAACTGCCTTCTGAAGGATGCACTGGAAGGAATGGTGAATGGGAGAAGAGTTCGGGGAAGAAGATATCAGATTATAGACGGCATTAAGATATATGGATCATATGAGGAAACAAAGAGGAAGGCAGAAAATAGGAAAAACTGGAGAATGCTGGGTTTGCAATGAAAGACCTGCCCTTGGGCAGAACACTATGAATGAATAAATGAAATAATAATAATAATAATAATAATAATAATAATAATAATAATAATAATAATAATAATAATGATGATGATGATGATGTAGGTAATTCGCAATGTATGCAATGGAGGGGAAAGGAACTAGCCACTATCCCATTATCTCCTGGCTTAATTGCCTAATAAGTGTTGCCATGTTGCTATCACTTGTGAGGTTCAGACTTGTCTTCGGACAGTTGACTAAACAATAATAATAATAATAATAATAATAATAATAATAATAATAATAATAATAATAATAATAATGTAATAATATTATTTTTAAGTAATCCATGATGTGACAGCCCATGAAGGGAAAGGCCGACTGCTGATCTCACGTCCACATGCCTCAGTGGATATGAACGACCACCCAACCTGCATGGAGGTATAGTATGGTCAGCACAGTGACCCCCCCCCCCTCCTCCACCTATTATAGTCTTTTTCGAAACTGAATTTCGCTACCTTGTAGAGCTCCCTAAATTCATCATATGCTTAGTGACCAGTCCCATACACTGGCCAAAATTTTATGAGAAAATTTCTTCCCCATCAGGAATTGAACCAGCAAGTGCAAGTCCAGACCTGATGCCTTAGATGACGACACTACAGTGTATGATAATAATAATAATAATAATAATAATAATAATAATAATAATAATAATAATAATAATAATAATAATAATAATAATAATAATAATAATAAATAACAGAGTACGAAGAAATTAGAAATTGTAAGAAAGGCACTTAATACAGATCACTTTAGTAGTATGTACTTTAACACAACACCGTTGGGGTATTTCTCAATACGCTGTAAACATTTCGTTCTTCTTCATAATTGAATTGGCATGCTTACGAAGGATGTATGTGGCTGAATCCAAAATTCCCATTCTGAGTAAAGTATTGTCATGTCTGACTATTGCTACTGATTCTTTTCCTAGTTTATAATTATATTCGTATATACCAGTGTGTACTTTTTCCACTACAAAATTTGTATATATCTTAGTTTTTAAATTATGTTTCTAATGTCGTTTTGCATAATTAGGAACATTAAATCCAGACGTTTGAGATGGGCAGAGCATGTAGCATGTATGGGCGAATTCAGAAATGCATCTAGAGTGTTAGTTGGGAGACTGGAGGGAAAAAGACCTTTGGGGAGGCCGAGACGTAGATGGGAGGATAATATTAAAATGGATTTGGAGGTGGGATAGATGATAGAGACTGGATTAATCTTGCACAGGATAGGGATCAATGGCAAGCTTATGTGAGGGCGACAATGAACTGCGAGTTCCTTAAAAGCCATTTGTAAGTAAGTAAGTAGGCCTATACAACACTTGTGAATTTTTGTTCTCTTTTCTTATTCTGGTTCTTATTTTTTATTATTTCTCGCCTTTTTAAGCCATAATGAAATAATTCTTTACAAGACTCATTCAATGTAAATTTTTGCTAATCAGATGCTCTTAGTCTTACACTTTACCTGAAATATTTCCGAATCACGAAAAATTTAGAAAGAAATTGTACTCCACGCACAGAATCAGGGGCGGCTTTTGGGGTAGTGCCAGTGTGCCATGGCACCACTAATGAAAGAAACAAAAAATAATATCCTAAAAAGCAGTTGTAATAGTTTATTTCTACACATTTTATTCGTATGTCATCTGAACGAGCGGGCGCAGAGATCGGGACGCACTCTTGCAGCGTTTTTCCGAACGTTGGAGCCACTTCTGTGTGGCACTGCCTACGTCCATATAGCACTGTACAAAAGGCTACTGATTCTAGTTTATATACGTTTCTTATGGCAGACTTTGAGCCGAATTCAATTTGACTCAGTAGTTAATATTCTGCCCGCTAGAGCACAGTAATGCAGAAATTTCGCTAGATGGCAGGGTTGTTGGAGACGTTAGGAAGGGAACCATCAACCGCAGACTTGCACGAAAACACAAGTTAAAGTTCCGCGCCAAATGTTAATGTAATGTTGCCAATTCAAAACTAATGCACATAACTTGGATTTGAATGTGTAAATTATTATCCATTTAACTATATTGAATGCAGAGATAGTTACGGTTCTTTTTAGAAAGATACATATTTTTTCATATTATGTAAAACTGTTTGTTAATGTTGTGTAATATTTGTTTTATTTTGTGGCAACTAAATATCGCTACACTGTTGCTATAGTATTAATGCTTCTGTTAACAATACATGAGATCTGTGCAGGACATGAACATGTGTTATTCAGGCCGCTGCCTTGGATTCATCGTCCTGTTAAATAAAGTGCAAACGTGTTCGTTTATTATCTATATCACTGTTTATCTCGTGTGTTTTTGCCAGTAATTTTACTAGTTATAAAAGTTATTTGTATTTGACTAACAATACTGTGGAAGTTTTGCATTATCTGTATCTGTAAATTTCGTTATTAGTTTCGGAAATGTTATTGTAACTGTTACTAGATGCATTATTAACTGTACACCTGATAAAATAGCTGGTTTAATTAATGTGTTTTATTTAACATAATGTAAACGTGAGCTGCGATTATCAATTTCACTAGGGTAATTTGCGTAAAACCTTTTTTCATTTTTGGCACCACTAGAATGCCTCACCGGCCGCCACTGCACAGAATTATCTGTATGTCCCCCACTATCCCAATAAAATTTACCTACAATTGTTAATTTATATTTCTAATGTTGTTTTGCATACTATAATACATGTAAATTTTTTTCTTTTCTTATTCTGGTTCTTCTTTTTTCATTGTTCCTTGCCTCTTTAAGCAATACTGAAATAATTATTCACAACCTTATTCAGTGTCAAGTTTTGCTAATCACATGCATATGGTCTTACAATCTACCTGTAATATTTCCGTATCAAGAAAATTTAGAATGAAATTACATTCGAAACACAGATTATCATTTATCTTTGTAATGTAGGTGTATGTTATTTTTTAAAACCAAGTTTGTCTAAAAACATATAGGCTAGCTACACACCAAAACCTCTCTCAAAATCGAATTTTTCCACACTTATTTTAACGTGATTACAGTTTACATTTCACTCTGTCCATTCTCGCAAAATTGAAAGTATCTCTGGCTGAAAAATTGTTGGCCTGACATGGTCATCATTAGCAAAACTTCGATTTCTAGCATCAAGTTCGTCCAGCATCTTGGCTTGCTCGAGTGACGTACTGTGCGTGTCACTAACCAGCTGCACAATGGACCTATGTGAGTGAGTTAAATGAGCGTGGGTTTGCCTCATCCTTTTCCCTTTGCAATTCAATCCAATCCAACCTACGTTTCACAATACAAGTCCCATGAAGTTGATCTCTTGCACATATTACTGTGGGAATTTCTGCCTCTTCCTGCACTAGAAACAGGGATGATAGTGAAATGTGAAAAATAACGACTTCAATGGAAATGCAAGGCTAACTTCAGAAAAACTTTTCAACAACTATGTTCGTCCCAGAATTCCACCTGAACGCATTGGAATCAGACAAATTCGTCAGTCCTTCAGCTAAAGGCACATTTTTTATAATGAGGGGGTACTAATGCTTAATCTAATTTCTAAAAACATACGTCAATGCAGTGTTCAGATGAACAATTTTAACTACAATTCTGAAAAGTTTATATATAAATCTTTTTGGTATCTGTAAAATTTATAAATAATATATATAATTATTTTATATATCAATACATTCAATGTTCAGGTGGAAACTGGCATTCATAATTTATAATAATTTATACATACAAGTCTTTGTATCTACAAAATGTTTAAAAATGGATATTTCACACGAAATAGCATTGTTCTGGTGAAGACATTCATAATTTATCGTAGTTTCGTTGTCGGTACACCTATTTCACTTAATATTGAGGTGAAAATGGACATTCAGAATTTCTAATAGTATCTCTCTTTGGTATCTGCAAAATTTGTAAATATAGAATAATTAGCTACGTATTCAGGAGCAACATACTGCTTAAATTTCCAAAGACCAAAATATATACCCTAAAAGTTTATATAGCAGTAACTATATATTATATATAGGTCTACACATACAGGGTGAACAGTAAGTAATGCCATTAATTTCAAGAGGTTATTTCAAACAAAAAAGTTTAATACAATTTTGCTCGTTTTTGCTGCTTTTTCGAGAAAAAAAAATTGTTTTATATGAAACATTACATAGCGTATTTTGGGAAAGCCACTGCCATTGATTGAATTCCTAATATACTCGGTCAATTTTAAAAAAGCAGTGTATTATGATAAAAAATGATTGAAAGAATTTTAGTTTTGTCCTTTAAATGTGCAGAAATTTGATTTGAATGAATGTAACGTTTTAAAATTTCTTTGCAGAATGAAAAGATACATTTGTTCAGATCAAATTTCTGCATATTCAAAGGACAAAACTAAAATTCTTTCAACCATTTATTATCACACTGCTCTCTTAAATTGAAACACGCTATGAAATGTTTCATATAAAACAATTTTTTTTCTCGAAAAGGAAGCAACAATGAGCAAAATTGTATTAATTTTTTTTTAAATATCTCAAAGAATAACCCATTGAAATTGATGGCATTACATAAGGTTCACCATGTAGGCCTATGTATGTATGTATGTATGAAAAATAATACTCGAACATACTGCAAATAATCGTCATTCACAATCAAAGATAGGAAATCTGGTATTATTTTACTTATTTGTGCAGAAATTTGATCCGAACAAATGTAAGATTTTAAAATTTCTTTGCAGAACGAAAAGGTACATTTTGTTAGGATTAAATTTCTGCACATTTAAAGGACAAAATTCTTTCAATCATTTATTATCATAATATACTACTTTTTTAAACTGACTGAGCATATTGGGAATTAAATCAGTGGCTTTCCCAAAACACACTATAAGAAGGAAGCAACAACGAGCAAAACTGTATTAAAGTACTTTTTTGTTTTAACTATCTCAAAGAATAACCTACTGAAATTAATGACTTAATGTTCGCTATGTGTCTGTGTGTGTATGTGTGTGTTTTTTGCAAATATTGTTAATACTATGAGTAGATTTACAAGTTTAAAAATAGACATAGGCTATGAGCGGGAAACAATTAATGCAAAATACAATGCACTTTCTTTCTACTTTACTACGTATTATTTATTTTTAAAAATTTACTTTACATTAACTGAACGATTATAGCATGACAACAATGTATTTGAAATAAATGTAACTTCCTGCCCATATTTTTTATGCCTTAAAAACTTGCTACATGAATAATTACGGACCTTCATATTTCATAATAGGAGAATCACACTTTAAAGTTGTGAGAAAGACAACCTACACTTTTCATTAGAGTTGCCAGGTTTTCGGAATGTAAATAAGGAACAGTTGCAACATTTAACTCAAGGGAAATACTCCTATGTTAAATGTTGCAACAGAGAAAAATCTGTATGCGCTATTTCAGATATAGCATAGGACCTATTACTAGAAGCACAGTATAAGGAAAAAATACCTTAGATTTACACCATTGCAGCTGTTATGTTATTAATCATTAGTTTATTTGTATTAATAAAATTTAGAAGAGACATTAATGATAAAGATTGAGAAGAGGAATAACTGCAAAGGTTGTGTTTATGCAAACTAGTAAGTAATGTCCTATTTTTCTAAATGCAACTCGCCCTTTATGTTTCATGCTGAGGAGAAACACTCATTTTAGTTTGAAATATTTTTCGCGTCTTCACACGTACTACACAAAATTCAACAACAATATTACTGTACAAATAATCACGCACAGGCACAGCTATTGCTTGGGAATAAAATTACTTTTAACCGAAACAGAAATGGTTGGGGGGGGGGGGGGGGGAAGTTGGCCGTCTATGACACAATGTTTGTAAATATGGGATTTTTATGTCCCATATAGATTTTATATGGGACAAGTTTTTCAGGCCTCAAATACGAGACACCTGGCAATCCTACTTTTCATCCAGGTCTCGTCATACAACAGAAAAATTTTTACTATACATTATTAAGTTACTGTACTATTACTATTCTTGTTTTCCAGATAAATACCTACTATCTGCATTATTTTTCTATTTCATTACACAATAAGAAATTTCATGCAGACGAGATAGTGCAAAATATGATTAGAGCCAATACAATTTTCACTTCTCGGTAAGTTAAAATTTATCTGGTTATTATTAACATGAAATAGGCAGCACTGGGATTATTTTTCACATTTATTTACAAATGTTATTAATACGTTTCGAAAAGGCCAAAAGGACGACCCAAATCCAGATGGGAAGATAAGGTGATTAAGGATACTACAAAACTCCTAGGCGGTATAGGCCTAAATTTACATTAACACAGAATACAGAAGCCTGGCAGGAACTTCAAAGGATGGACATGACCCAAAGAGGGCTGTTGTGTCACTGATGCTGATTATGAATAAATTTAGCTTACTTGGCTTACTACAAACCTAGAAATATTTCGACCGTATCATGGAGTATGTAAAGTTTAAATTTATATTTAAAAAAATATTCTAGGCCTACATGGAAATAAATTTTCTGCGTGACATCACAGTATCTTATGTTTCATATAACAAATGATGTAATTATGTATAGCCTAATTTTGCAAGTTTATAAGAATCAAAATGTTGCAGTGAAAGTCTAATCGCAATTGGTCAGTCTGTGACCTATTATTATTATTATTATTATTATTATTATTATTATTATTATTATTAAACACAGCAATTCCGTTTGATGAAGATTACCTTATTCTGAATGATGCAGGAAATCAAAATAGGTACTTACATTCTCTGTACAATTTGTACAATTATATTAGGTGCACTTAGGATAGACTTTGTGCCAATTCTTAACAAATATGCTAATTATTTTAAAATAGGTACCGGTACGCCTATATTAGTTTCGAAGTCTCAGTCAAGGTAAAAATTTAAAAATATAACCAAAACTTACTCAACCTTTCTAGCTCATGTTTTACAATAAAAAGTTCAATAGACCTATTGCTGTCTTTTCTTCATTTTCCTGCATATAAAAGGTAACAGTATTATAAAAGCATAAAATTATTTACAGTATCGATACGGTACTGACAGAATAAATGTGGAAAATCTTGATTCAAATGCAGTTATCTTCTCGAAGAATATGCATTTTTAACGAACTAAGTCAAGTAAGTTTATCGTAAATGTATATAACAGAAAGATCACAATCGGCTTATACTGATAGATTGAATAGGCACAACTTGTGGTCGTCACAACACATTAAATATTAGCTTGCAAAACAAAACATAAGCCAAGACCCACAATAATAATCACAAACCGATAATAAATTACAGAAGAACATGAATTATAAGTCTACCTAATAGAACTTTTCGTATATAGCTTATTCTTCATAGATTTTCACACACTTTGAGTTATCAAATCTCAAAATTTCATCACACTGTTATTTTTAAAACTGCTGCATAAACTTGGTCACTGAAACCAACTTGTCTGTATATTCATAGCGAATTTAATGTGCCAGCTTTTACTACTGATTCCATGCAACAAACAGATACATTAATGTATTAAATTTATTAACAATATACAAAATAAAATATTTTTTTATTAGTGTCAACGTGCAATAAGTCAATTATGATAGAACATGATGTAGGTGCAATGTCCTATCGGAAAATCTACACTGTAAACAGCTGCTAACATTGACATAGTAAACGGAGATTTCAAAACGAAAAGTTTCATACAACAGAACTCAAGCATTACTATTTACGTACATAAAATCAATAACATAGTGAAGTAAATGAGAGCATGCATTTTGAGCAACTAACCTATGAAACGTTTTATAAAATGTCACATCTCTTGACAGATATAAATTATATCTAAGATAGCAATGACTATGAATATTAATGTGGTTACAGTATGAAACTACAGTACCAATAAATACTACTCATTCATTAACAAAACTAATCAAGCTCAGACCTAGTCAATTGGGCCTGCAAAATATTTGGCACAAAATTATACAGCAAAACACAGACTACACACTCCATGACCTAAAAAACTCGCCAATAAAATAATATCATGCCTACCTTCTCTCGCTTTTAGATATACAGTATTTGCAACAATATTCTCTAATTCCATGAGTTCCAGTTTGCCTGATTTCCCGATCCCCGGGCCGATATCGACCCTGTCCCATCAAAATGTTTACTTCAGTCGGGGTGTGGTGGAGCGGGGAAGATGGCGACCGAGACCTTCACCTGAAACGTCAATTTTTATTGCATGTATTTTGATAATATATCACCAATTCTATGTATTGAAGTCACAATATTATACATCAATACAACAAGTACCTTAATGAAAATCACAATGCGATTATATATGAGTAAACGAAATTTCCAACCGCGGACTTAAAGAAGGGGAAAGCAATACTGAACACATGTAGGCCTAGCACTGCCGGCTAGATCGTTTGGCTTGCATGTTTATACTCACAACTCTGTCTCGATATAAAGACCCGCCAAGGCCTCCTGCGTTTGCAATAGCTCATAGCACCTTTTCAATAATGGAAGCATTTTTATATGAATACAGTACCTTGCGCATAACTAATTAATACTACAGAACTATAATAAATAGTGACAGACAATAATCTGTGAAAACTTAAAGCACATATTGCTTCCATAATGTCTGCAAAATTTGCAATACGAACAATTTCACGAATGTAGCAAAATCGTTTTAAATAACTACCTCATTTTACGAGCCCAGAAAATCGTCGTGCCGTGTTATTCATTAAACATCAGTAACAATGTAATAAAATGTGCATGAAATCAATTTTAACTTTAGGCATGGAAAATATAGCGTAAGGCATTTTTATTGTAATACGAAATTCATATTAAAGCTTCATTTCATTATAGTGTTCAAATATTCTTAATTTTTTTCCAACAATATTGCACTCCGCTGTTTGTCAGCTGTAGCGTTTCTAATTATATACAAATCAGTTCTTAAAATCTCAGGGAATTGGATATTAATCTCTCAAAAGGGCTGAATTATACGTGTTTATTTATTATTTAGATCTTACATTAACATTGAAGCTTAAAAATGTGGAACAAATCAAGAGTTACCGTATACAATTTCTTGGCGAGATAAGATGAAGCCAAGGATACGCCATGGATAACCTGACATTTATCTTACGGTTGGGGAAACCTCGGTAAAAACCCAACCAGGTAATCAATCCAAGCGGGGATCAAACTTAAGCCAGAGCGCAGCTCCGAATCAACAGGCAACTGAGTCTGCCGGCTGAGCTACCGGTACCTTGACAGCTCTAAAATAATAAAAGAATATACAATACTTAGCAAGTAGTTGAACTATAATTATATAAGAATGTATAATACATAGCAAGCAGTTGAAATATAAATTGTATAAATTTTATCTTTCCATGGTCGTATATATGCAGCGTGGAAGGATAAAATGTACGGAATACATAGGAAGCAGATTAATTCAATTTATAAGTCTAAACAACAAAGTTCATCAGTTGAACTATACAAAATTAAGCAATAAATAGCAAGCAGATTAATCAAATTTACAAGCATAGCTCGCTGGGTCCACACCTGTGGAGTAACTGTCAGCGCGTCTGCCCACGAAACCAGGTGGCCCGGGTTCGAATCCCGGTCGGGGCAAGTTACCTGGTTGAGGTTTTTTCCGGGGTTTTCCCTCAACCCAATACGAGCAAATGCTGGGTAACTTTCGGTGCTGGACCCCGGACTCATTTCACCGGCATTATCACCTTCATTTCATTCAGACGCTAAATAACCTAGATGTTGATACAGCGTCGTAAAATAACCCAATAAAATAAAAAAATAGATCGCTGGACTTAAAAATCCTGTGGCCCGCTTCGATTTCAGGTTTATAACTTGTGTTTGGCAAGCCCGTGGTCCAGGTAACACAGGGTTTTTTTTTCCGAGAGCTCTAGGTCCCCTTTGGCATCCCAACAAATAACCGTCATCATCTCATCTCATCGCGGGTGTAGCGTAGACCAGCCTCTTATGGCGCACCCTGGGCATCGATTCTGTTGGAAAATTGGTCTACAGGAGTAGCTTCATATTGGTGAATGGCGAACAGTCAAGTACCCGCAAAAAGTCCTTTATCTTCATCTTATTAGTAATACAGTAAATAAGAGTATGTAAATGTCGGTATAACATACTTGTTTCTTCCATACGGTAGATGCAGAATCTGTCCATTAATACAAAAAATGGCGACTGGCTAGCTTTTCGAGGTTCGGTCCCGGGGCGGATTCCGATACGTGGATTGGATGACATTCGTGAATCCGATGCTGACAGGCGGGTCAACTTATCTCAGCCCTGGCCGAGCCAGGTCCGACACCAGACAAGTACCTGATAAACTCCAGGGCCCGAGGAAGCCTTTAATACCTATGTCAGTATCGGAAACCCGTACTACTCCAAGACTATTTTTACTGTTGCAGATGATAGATGAAATGAGAGAAAGGTGGTGTAGTGTTTTGATGATAAAATTGAAACGGGAAACGGGAGTACCCTCCACAACGTCAACTATGCCCACCACAAATTCCGTCACGTTAAGGTCGGAGAATGAACTCGGACTGTCTGGATGGAAGACCAGTTCGCTAACGCCGAGCCACAAACGTCGCCAAAATCGAATGTTAAATTCAATTCAATAAGCACTGATAAAGCTCAGTAACTCCTATGTTGTCGCGTCTGTGGCTCAAATTGCACGGGATCTTGGACTTGGACGCAATCTATGATCGCATATGAGAGTACCTTTTCGATTGAAGAGCACTTATGGTCCGTCCCAGGAATCTATAGAGTGACTTGGCGCATATGGGGGCGGAGTCTATCTATGCCGGAGTGTATTGCGGGCAGCATCAGCTCGAGCACGCTAAGGAGTAAGATGCTCGTGGTAGAGAGTTCAGATAGAAATGATCCCCTCCCTGCAAGCGATTGGTAGCTTCGTTCAACCAATGCCTCCCCCAGAGCTGTCATTGGTCCCAGCCCTCCCACATACCACTTGCGCAGAGATCCTATTTCGTCTTTCTACTCAGATACCTGGGACGGACCATAGTTGCGAGTATTTGGATCCATAGACGCCAACTGCTTTGAATTATTGAAGGGGAAAAACTGTGCATAATAATCCGAGAACATTTTAATTGCTGTTTCTCAAAAAAATTTCATACACAATTAGAGAAAAAAATATCGTCTGATTTTTCATATAACTAGTAGGCTACCCATGGGATTTGATTAATCCAATATGGTTGAAAGCTACGACCCTTATGAACTATACTTTCCTCTTTCACTGCTTTATTCATCGCTTCACTAATTCTTGCAATGAAGATGAACATGACCGAGCTATTAATTTCACTTCTACAATTACAGCAACTCAATTTATCATTCTGCTCCCCTTTATTGCTGTTTTATTTTGAATGGTTTTCTTTATTGAGAATTTATCCATTATCAACAATTTATCCTGTCTGTATTTTATCGTTGATAGAACTGATATTTAACCCTTGCGATAAATTTCGGTGAAGTCCGGAGTGCCTAATTAGTCTCCTCACCTCCACGCTGGGGCCCCCTGGGATCTTTTAAGATGTGAAAGAGAGAGTGGTGTGCGGAAAGCAACGGGAAGCTACCGCACGTACCTTTCCCAAGAAAAACTGCAAACATGGCATGATGAGTCATTCCACGGTAAAATATTCCGGACGTAAACTATCCCCCCATTCGGATGCCTGGGAGGGGGATGCTGGGGAAGGACACATTATGAAGCAATCCAACAGAGAGAAGAAAAGAAGATGGAGGATTGGAACGTGGAATGTAAGGACTCTTCTGCAAGCAGGTAAGTTGGAAAACTTGAAGCAAGAAATGAGAAGAAACAGAATGGATGTGATGGGAATATCAGAAATCAGGTGGGAAAATAGTGGTGAGTTGATGAGTGATGAATTTAGGTTGCTTCATTATACGCGTACATTATTCCAACAACACAAACGAAGAAGATACACATGAACATGCCCAAGGGACGAAAGCAGATACCAAATAGATTGCTTAAAAAATACGAAGCAGATATTAACTCAGATCATGTCCTAATACGCGAAGTAGATATTCGTCTGAAGAAGATAAGAGGAAGACAAGTGATGAACAAATTCAACATGGAAAACTGAAGAATGAAGAAGAAAGATGAAAATTTGAAGCATATTTTCAAGAGAAAGTCGCTACATTAGAATCCACACCTGAGAATAGTAATGAGTACTGGACTCATCTAAAAAGCTGTATATAGACAAGCAGAAGAAACAATAGGCTACACAGAAGGTGGGAGAATTAAGAAACCTTAGGTCACAGAGAAAATGTTGGAGAAGATGAAGGAAAGAAGAAAATGAAAAAACATCAACACAGAAGAAGGTAGAAAGAACTACAGGAAACTTAACAAGGAACTAAGAAGAGAAACTTATAAGACGAAGGAAGACTGGATGAAAGAGAAATGTAAAGACATAGAGTATTTAGAGAGAAAAGAAAGATATGGTTTAATGTACTGTGAAGTGAAATGTTTGAACTTCACAAATAAGAAAAGCAAATCCATGTGGTTGATAAAAGACGATATCGGAAATGAAATAACAGACGGACGAAATACGTAGAAGAGTTATATTAGACAGGGAATCGTCCAGATGACTTGGCTGTAGAAGACGAAGCAGCAGTATCAGAAGACGAAAAGAAGGCAAGAAGTTGAACTAGCGCTTAAGGAAATGAAGAATGGGAAAGCAACAGGAGTTGATGGAATCCCCATTAAATTAGTGAAATGCTTGAATGAAGACAAGAAGGAAATTCTATCATTATGCAACGAAATATATGAGCAAAGCGACTGGCCTGAAGATTTCACGGATACAGTGTTGCTTCCAATACCGAAGAAAAATAATGCAAAGAAATGTAACGAGTTCAGGACTATCAGTCTGATATCGCACTCGGCGAAGATTCTTCTGCGAATACTGAATCGTTGTTTATATTCTAAGATGGAAGAACAGTTAGAAGAAAAGCAGTTTGGCTACAGGAAGGGAAAAGGTACGAGAGATGCAATTGGACTGCTAAGAACAATCGGCGAAAGCTACCTAGAAAAGAATAAAGAAATGTGTGTAGTATTTGTGGATATAGAAAAGGCGTTTGACAGAGTGTATTGGAATAAACTGATAGGGATTCTAAAGAAAATTGGCGTGGATTGGAAAGAGAGGAGGCTATTCAGTAACCTTTATATGAAACAACGAGTCAAAGTTAGGATAGGAGAAGAAATGTCAGAAGGAAGTGAAATAGGGAGAGGAGTACGACAAGGATACCCATTATCACCTATCCTGCTCAGCATCTACTTGGAGGATTTAGTGTAGAGCTGTTTTCAGAATATGGGAGGAGTGATAGTAGGAGCAAGAAGAGTAAGTTGTATACGATTTGCTGATGATATGACATTGTTAGCAGAAGAGGAAATGATACTGGAGCTAAATGACAGCTGTGAGCAGTACGGAATGAAGATAAATGCCAACAAGACGAAGAGCATGGTCATAGGATGAAAAGTAAAGAAGGTAAATTTGCGAATTCTAAATGAAGTAGTACAGCAAGTGGACAGCTTCAAATACTTGGAGTGTACTACAAGCAGTAACATGAGCTGCCGCCAAGAAATCAAAAGGAGAATAGCAATGGCAAAGGAAGCTTTTAATGCAAAAAGGAGCATCTTCTGCGGACCACTGGAGAAAGGACTAAGGAAGATACAAGTGAAGTGCTTTGTGTGGAGTGTAGCATTGTATGGGGGCACAGATATGGACATTACGACGAAGTGAACAGAAGCGAATAGAAGCATTTGAAATGTGGATATGGAGAAGAATGGGAGTGTGTGAAATGGACAGACAGAGTAAGAAACGAAGCTGTGTTGGAAAGAGTGGATGAAGGAAGAATGATGCTGAAATTGATTAGAAAGAGAAAAAGGAATTGGCTGGATCTCTGGTTGAGAAGAAACTGTGTACTGAAGGATGCACTGGAAGGAATGGTGAACGGGAGAAGAGTTCGTGGCAGAAGAAGATATTAGATGATAAACGACATAAAGATATGTGGATCATATGCGGAGACAAAGAAGAAGGCAGAAAATAGGAAATACTGGAGAATACTGGGTTTGCACTGAGCAGAACACTATGGATGGATGAATGAATGAATGAATGAATGAATGAATGAATGAATGAATGAATGAATGAATGAATGTGTAATTACATAAAATCTGGCTCTAAGAATCACCTTGGAATTTTGTAGATGTTCTAGTAAATTTATGCGATTACGTATATTGCACTTTTTATTTGCATATCTTCCCAGTAGAACCTCTATTATCCGTAGTAATGAAAGGGGTGAACTGAACGGTTAACCGAAAAAGTGTATAATCCGTACCATAAAAGATTTTTGTGAATTAAATGAAATAATACACTTTCGTAATTTTCTCCGTGGCGCGGTCTTGTATTTAACACGGTAGGTAGTGGATCAGTTCATTAATGCAAATCTGATTGTTAACGACAGCTTTTCAAGGGATCAACAGACTTCTTGTAATGGCTGTCTGTGAAAAGATACGAATAGTGAACGTCTCATGTTGTAGGGCTAGACCAGTAGTGTCAGAGTTGTAAGCTCCGAAACCGGTTGTGGTGCTAGAGACGTCCAGTCGGAGCGTGAACTTGCTTATGTATGTGGAAGCACCGGAGCACGCAACGAGTTACAGTGGAGCGCTCCGCTCCGTTTAGTCTGTGTCTGACAACGCTGGCCTAGACGTATATACTTTAAACACTTTATTCTTGATTTATATTAGCCTAAATGAGCCCAGTTTAACTCCAATCTCGTATTGCGATGCGACATGAGCCACAGTTCCTCTTCCCCAAACCGCTCAATGATTTGCACTTTTTTTTTCGATACTTAGCACAACAAGTTTTCTTTTAACAACTGTGGAAGACATTTTATATAGAAGTTGTATAGTAGACCATACAGTACTGTGTAAGGGTAAAGGTTTGTAATGACTAGCCTAATACTGTAAGTTAATAACACTCTCTAGAAAGAAAAATACGTACCGGTATACTAATATAATGTGTCATAGTGCTTCATGTACTGTATTTCTGTAGCAAAAGAAAAAAAGCGAGAGAAAGACAGTCGAATAATTCGCCAATCGGTTAATAGGGCGAAGGATAATCGGGGTTCCACTGTAATTCTGACCATTGCTGTCGTCATCATTATCATCCTTGTCGTCACTAATGTGCGATATAGAAGGATAGTAAATTTTTTTTTTAGATTTAGATCATTTCCTGATGCCTTTTTTCGCTGATCACCACCACCATCATCACAGCTATCACTATCATCACCATCACCAACACCAGCGTCACCTAAATCACTAACACCACCATAACCACCATCATCATCACGACCACCATTATCACCATCACCAACACCATCATCACAACTATCACCGCCATCATCACAAGCATACCACCATCATAATCACCACCACCATCAGTACCAGTACCAACACCACCACCACTATCACCATCAGTACCATTACCACAATCATCATCACCATCATTCACCAACATCAATACCATCACCATCACCACCATCATCACCTCTACCACTATCATTACCATTCAGCAACATCTACAACACCATCAGTACCACTACCTTCAACACCATCACCACTATCATCATCACTACCATCATCAGTACCTCTACCACCATCACCATCACCACCAACACCACCACCACTATCATCATAACCATCATTCACGAACATTAACACCATCACCGCCACTACCATGTCATCACCATCATCGGCAAGTCTATCGTGCTATCAAAAAGGAGTGCGCTATATGGCAGAAAAAAATTTTAATAGCCTCCCTATCGATATAAAAAATGAAACTCAAAACATAAAATTATTTAGGGCCAAATTAAAGAAGTACCTAATTTCTCACGCCTTCTATTCTGTAGGTGAATTCATGACATTCAATAACACTTCCTGAAATTTATACTAAAACTTTGTGTTGTACTAGTAGACTATATTGTAAATCTCGTCTGTATATATTTCATCTAGACTGTGACTATAAATTAAGACTTTATAATAGTATTACGTTTTTTGACTTGTTCCATATTCTAGCTGTAAAGCTATATATGAATACCATGGAATGTTAATAAATATAATACAATACAATACAATCACTTATACCATCATATACACTACCAACACCACCACCACTATCACCATCACCACCACCACTATCACCATCACCACCACCATCACTACCACTATTACCATCACCACCAACACCACCACCAGTATCACCATCACCATCATTCACCAACATCAACACCATCATCACCATCATCGCCACTACCACCATCACCACCACTCACAATCATCTTATACATCACCATCACCACCCAACATCATCAACGCCATCATCACCATCATCATCATCATCATCATCATCATATCTGTTTAAAGAAATTACTCATTTGGTCCATTTCATCAGTGTGGGGATTTCATACCAAAACACATTAATTTTACCTTTCAAATTTCATAGCTGAAAGGTGAGAGATCTCGTTAAAAACAACACAAGAAAACTGAAATTACAGACAGGAAATCCACAATCGGTTTCGGGAGAGGAAGTTATAGTTTTTCAATTTATGAAAATACTTCAGAAGTCCTGTAAAATGTGACACTTATTTTTTATTGCACATACATACCGTGGCAGTGTTCCACACAATATCTCTGTACGTAGCAACCAAGTCTGCGCTGTTCTGCACGCACCATGTAATTAAATTACATTTCAACAGGTTTTACTCCTACCTACGAGACGAGGACCAACACGTTTAGCATAAAGAGCAACTACCCTTGTGTAACCTTCAGTTCAACCCTTTCTTGCCCACTAGTGAACAGTACCGTTACCTTTTACCGTTGATGGACTCTAAGGGGTATCCAAATATTGCATCTTAAAATGTGTTAAGTTAATAACTATTTCATTGCTTTTTTGCACCGATTGCTGCTGTAGGCCTAGATGTTATGCACACTCGTCCTCAGCGATCTAGTGATAAATATTTTCCTTGGCCAGGACTCAAGTATCGCAGGTTCAAACACGCTCGAAGGAGATTGAATTTTTTAGATACAAATATTCTAAGTGTGACTTTCATGTAAGATATAAACATAATGTTATGAGGATGGAATTTCTTAATAGTTATTTATGCAACAAGTGGATAATCTTTATGATTATGGCATGAGTGAATGTTTTTCACGAGTGCCATAATAAGATTATCCACGAGTTGGTTACACTTCATGGCATCTTAGCATTATAAATTTTATGAAATAAATTATAAATCATCCACAGCTGACAAAGTCTTCATACCTGGCATTGGCATTGAATAAAGAGAAATGGATGACCTTGCAGGTATTAAAAACTCTAGTTATACCTTAGGTATCAAATTTTATGTTAGAAATGTTAATTTATTTTGTTAATATAGTTTGTCTGAATCACAGAACTGTTTTATGTGATATTACAAAAATGATACAAAACTGTTAAAGATTGGAAATGAATTATACGTTACTTTGTGTCCTGCATTTCATTTCTTGTTACACTGCACGCAGAAGCGGTAAGCAAGATAGACGAGTTGCATGATCCCGACCAAAGCGTTCCGGTATTACGTCATAGCGAATACGCCATTGCTATTATTGGCACGCGTGCCATAATAAGCCGATTACAAACGATATTGGTTGTAGTAACAACCTGTTTACAACACTAGGATGGCATAAATATATAAGTTATTAGTGTGACTTTTCTTTAAAATATAACATAGTATTATGGAGATGGGATTTTTAGATACAAAAATTCTAATTGTAACTTTCATAAGTGTGACTTTAGATACAAAAATTCTAATTGTAACTTTCATAAAATACGAACACTGATGTGTCATTTAGGAGTGCCTTGTAAGCTATCATTACGCTAATTCAGGAAGCAATTATAATTTCATAAACATCAGCTGCCTCTATTTTCATTTCCAATCATAAACATGTCTCTAGAAAGTGCTTGTTGTTTCGCAATGGCCGCGGCGCTCTTTATCCTAGTACAAGGCAGTGTTTCACGATAATCGTCAGTCATTTGTGATGGACAACTTGAGGATGAATCTCATTGTGTACTGTAATTCATCAGCAGTTGGCGAGACACCATAATTTATACTGGCGAGTACTGCATATTGTTCATATTCACGTGAAATAATTAATTTTTTTTCCTTTTTTGTCACATATTTTCCCGATTTTTAGCACATAAAAATAAATATTTCCCCAAAATCCGAGCCCTAGACATGACTTATGTCCCAGCCCTCTATATGAGTGAAACAGTGAACTCATAAAATACAGTTGAATGCTTAAACATACAATAAAATTGTGTTCTTCACACTTCTCCCACTATTGCAAGAGTGTTATTTCTATTGATGTTGTCAAGTACTTGACTAATCTGCAGTCATGTTGCTGTTAATAGCGTGATACGTTATCTCGAACGAGAGGTCAGTTCCTGTTATAAATAGTAGCTCATAAGCTGTACGTACTTGTTATAGAGATAATATTACGTGGTCTCAACATAATGCAGGTTCACAAATTAAATAAAGCGTGAATATATCATCACGTTAGACATCACAGAAGGTCTGTATATTAAGCCATGTTGATGATGTTGCAACATCCTTAACTCTCTCTCAAACGGTATCTTTTCCAGCTGTAAATCCATTAGATCCCATCTCATGATTACAATTCAGGTGAAACATTGCTTGACGTATTGACTTGCAGAATTAAGATACAACATATTATAGATTAAATCCGTTCAATAAATTGGTAGAAGTCTCTACGCCTATACATAAAATTATTGCCTGCGGAAAACTACTTTTTTCGCTATTTCCGTGAAAATCTCGAAACCGAATTTTTGAATAAACAAATTAAATTGTTTGGAAATTTGTCGGTAAAATCAAAACCTCACTGGTCTTCATATCATCGTTCTCAGCAACCTAAACAATGGCAGTGAATTAAAAGTTTTTTTTTTTTGCACTGTCATGTTTTTTTGCTGTATTTACAGCTATTGCCTTGAAAGTTAGAATTCCCACACAGAAACTTGTTGCTAGGGAAACTATTTTTCATAATACAGTATAGTATATATAGTATATTATATATAGTACAGTATAGTATAGTTTTAACTATACTGAAATAGATCCATTACAGTGCACTTATTGTTACTTAGTTACCATTACAGTGCAGTTTTGCGAAAGCTTTGGAATAATATTGCTCTAAATTTTCAATGCAAAATATATTGTATTTGCAGTTTTAAAAATATAATCGTGCAAAAAATGTTGTACAGTACACGTTTGTAAAGTTCATTACAAAATCTCGGAAATGAAAAACTCGCTCCGCTCATTTTTCAAACTCTTCCTCAATTTTGTAAAAAGCACTTCCCAACCTTGTATCGTAATATACTATTACAGCAGTGGATTATTATTTTTAATTCACTCTATCCATGACATCCTACACATTAGCAACAATAAAATCCACACATTCCTTCATAACTTCTTCCGTTGGCGCCAACTTATATGGACTCGTGAGGCTCGAGCCCACCCAATAATTCGTCGTGTTATTGGTATTATCATTACTATCTACGAGATTGGTTTAGTTTAAGTTATAATTAAAGTGTTTGAGTCCACTCAATGTTTTCCAATAGCTGGCGCCACTGACTTCTTCACGAACAAAACATTCCAATGAAAAACACCTACAATTTAAAATTAAATTTAGATACCAGTAATGGATAAAATATTGTATAGCACACTCTCTTATACTATACATTACTATTTTACTACTATATTACTATTTTTTTCGCATAAGTTATAATTTCTTTAAAAGAATCGTTTTATGTGTAAAATTAATTACAAAATGTTTTCCTTATAGCTAAAGTAGTTAGATGTTTCTAATATGTGATGATAATTCGCAATGTTTTATATAATTATAATACATAGGTTGTACGTGAACTATTTTTCCAAATTTGGGGATTATAACAAATGTAATGTAAGAAAGAATAAGGCTCTTCTTGTCTACATAATATTTTACGGATAACAAACTAGTACAATTAATTACAATTTAATTATTTATTTACTTATTAACTTGTTTGTTTATTTACTTATTCACTTGTTAACCTATTTATTTATTTATTTATTCATTCACTTATGAACTTCTTTATTTAGGTATTTACTTATTTACTTATTTATTTATTCACTTACCTACTTATTTATTTAGGTATTTACTTATTTGCGTATTTATTTACTTATTAACTCATTTACTTATTTATTCACTTATCAACTTCTTTATTTAGGTATTTACTTATTTATGTATTTATTTACTTATTTATGTATTTATTTACTTATTAACTTATTTATTTATTTATCAACTTATTTATTTAGGTATTTACTTACTTACGTATTTATTTAGTCTACTTATTAACTGATTTACTTATTTATTCACTTATCAACTGATTTATTTAGGTATTTACTTATTTTTTGTGTTTATGTACTTACTAATGTATTTATTTACTTATTTATTTATTTATTTATTTACTTATCAACTTATTTATTTACTTAGTTATGTATTTATTTACTTATTAACTTATTTATTTATCAACTTATTTATTTATGTATTTACTTAGTTACGTATTTATTTACTTATTAACTGGTTTACTTATTTATTCACTTATCAACTATTTATTTAGCTATTTACTTATTTATGTATTTATCGACTTATTAACTTATTTATTTATTTACTTATTCACTTAATAACTTATAAATTATATAGGTCTATATTGACACAGTAAATGTTCAAAATTACGACCACAAGCAATGAAGTAAGCATACCTGTACGATGACCTCCTAAGTCGCTGGATTTCACGCCGGTAAAACACTAGCTGAGATTGAAAGATTTGTCACCAACAGAATTACTGTGGTAGGTATAGATGTTAGGCGCAATGATGACATCTTCGAGAATACGTCAGTGTCTTTTGCCTCGACGTTGGTGGTCGTAATTTTGAACATTTACTGCAACTGTGTGAAAAAAGCAATAAATAAAAATAAGTAATAAATAATAATAAATTACTATTAGTAGGGGAGACTGTTGTACCTTGAATCACTGTTCACATTTCTTTATTTCGGGAAACGAAATTTTTAAAATGAAATAATGTTTGCAATAATTTCATGAAGACTTCTTTGCAACTTCCTACAGGTATTTTCCTGTTTTACAAATCTATTAAGGATTTAAAAAATAGAATGAAGGGATATGTAAAGTATTCTATGGTAGAACAGGTTCGTGTACCTTGGATCATAACCTCTTGTACTTTGGGACATTGGAACATAGGGAATGTAGTTGGAAATATAGCTGTAAAAACTCACAATAATTAAAAAAAAAATGCATTTGACATCATTTGCAGGCTTCTCTGATTGAGATTTTTAATTCCTGGAGGAGCCATAACTGCTTCAATAGCTTTTTTCAAGGCATCCGGATGAATCGGTGCTCTCTTAACTCCAAATTTAATTCGTGATATGATTTTAAAATAAAGGAAAAACAAAAAAACGATAGTATCATGTATCTTGGAACATGTTTGTTGGTACAAGATGTTTTGTGATCCAAAAGTACAAGAAAGTGCACGTTTAAATAAATATGCTGCCTGAACTAGAGTGAGAATAAATCATGGAAATTAACATATATATTTACTCACCAGATGATAGGGAACACACCGTACTTGATTGATAGTTACAAATACAATTTGGTTTCGTGTTAGAAAACATATAACAATGAACGAAATATTTACTTTTTGGTACCTACCAAAAAATTGTTTCGTCCATAGAACTCACACTTTGTAATAAATCAAACCGGAACTATGATCAGAGCTACCTAGAAACTTTCTCTACAATCTACCTCAGTTTGAGTCGGCTAGGTAGCGGCAAAAATTAGAAACAAAAAAATTATCCAAGGTACAACAGTCTTCCCTAACTACTTCTAGTAGTTCGTCATCCGTAAAATTGTACGTAAGGACCATATTCTTTCTGACACATGCTTAATTTAGGCATATAGGAAACATCTCCTATTACAAACCAAATTCGGAAAGACAGTTTATATGCACCCTGTGTACTTTAAAAAGAATTTATGGGGTATAAAAGACATCAAGTTTTACAAAATTTACCCAAATCAATATTTCATTTCTGTCTATGATGAACTCTAATTGTTAGTCAGTTTTAGCTTTCAGCAACCCGCATGGGACTATTTTGCTACATCCAAAATTGAATTTTGACTTGGACGATAAATGGCTGGTTAATTTTGTCTTGAGATCTGTCACTGAAAAACAGGGTTCTTTTATGTGCAACAAAACTGACACAAGCCTTCAAGCTCTATTTTCCCCGTTGCTGCCCTTTAGTAAGCCATGGTTGTTACTTAGGCCTTTCTTGTGCACATATCGATTGTCTGTCGATTGGGGTTCATCAACATAACTATAAACATCTGAAAACACACACCAAAAAATACTGCGAAGAAAAGACAAGTATTTTCCCTGGAACAAAAATTACAATCCATTTGGAATAAATTTATATTTTACTGTGGACACAAAAATCTGAGTGCGGTTGTGCTGGGGATACGGCCATGGGTTTTACGTGAATACGACTGCCTTAAACCGATAGATCTAAACGAGATCTTTCGTTTGGCACCAAACCCAACGCGCTAGCACATGTGAGTCGCGAGATATAATACCTACTGTCCGGAAATGTTCGTCCACGCCCTAAATGGCCGCCAGTTGCCGCGGGCCCCCAACCGCGACTCGCGCATGAAACTCAAGGTTATGCTCGCATCGTAGTCGTATACCCGATCGAACGAGACCACATTTATTTCAATCGTGTTATTTGTCACGAAGTTATAGTATCGGAATGAATCACTCTGCAAACGTTATATCGCCGTTTTCGCCCTGGTACCCCATGATCCGAATATAAAGATGTACTGTATTCACGTTTTCGTATGTGTGCTATGTTTAAGTAGACATTACCATGGTTATTTGAAGCTGTTACATTTTACCTTCTGAAAATAGCCTTCCAACTGGTTTTTATCGTCTTGACCGGCTCTCAACACGCGAATCTAGTATAAGTATATAGCCACGTCGTTATTTCTGGCGTGGCTCCTCCTCTTTATTTACGTCGTAGTGTTGCACATTCTACATCTGCTTGCCGCCGAACAGGAAAAGATATTAATTAACAGCTGTTTACTAAATATGGCAACATTGGAAGTATATAAAGTCATCAACAGCCAGTGACAAGACGCGCACGTTTAAATGTAGTCGACCCGCAACATGATTGGCTGCTGGAAATAAGAGCGATGCTGAAATAGAAAGGGCTTTGGGCTCAGAGCCCCTGGGGATTATAAGGCTACTAGTCCGCGAAGCGGGACCTGGCTTATCAGGGGCTGAGGCAGGATGGTCCACTTGTCAGCGTCGGATTCACGAATGCCACCCAGGCCACCTGTCGGACTTAATAATCATCGAATATAAGGGCGCACAAAGGGCCAAGCCGTGCCTAAGTGTACGGACCCGTAAATCCTAGCCAAGCCAAGCCAACGCCGCGATGAAAATGACCGGAAAAACCAAAGAATTGGAAGAAAAAATTAACTTGCCCAATGTAATGGAACCTGTTGATCTCTGCACTCTCTGGTTAGGAATAAGCATTTTGAAGAGAAGTAGGCTTTGATTGTTACAAAGCTTGTTTGCTTATGCGTGCTGTTTAAAGACACATGGTAGTTTGCTTCCAGCAGCGTGTTATTATGCGGTGAGAGAATACGTAAACAAACACTGAAACACCGTGCTGCCTGGTAACTACAACCAAGCTTGTATTGCACACAAGTCAGTAACCTTACACCATCTGTTCTTGGGGTATCTCTACACTTTAACAGTCAAGTTGAACAATAAATTATAAAGTGTGAAAGTCCTCTGAATGAAGAAACAGTTACGAAAATATTCTGAATGCAAATATTGCATAGCAAAAGAGGAAAAGAAATACTAAGGAAAGAGAAACTAAATAGAAAAAGAAAGAAAATAAATATGAGTATAAAGATAGGACGAATGAAAGAAAAGAACAAGAAAGAAATGGAAATCTGGCTTTCAGGTATAGCTAATGTAAAGCTGGCTTGAATAATTTAAATGGAGAAATTGTTTCGGGGCCAGATATCGAATCCGGGACCTTTAGCTGAGCGCGCTAGCGCTCTACCGACTGAGCTACCCAGGAACTGTATCCATCACTGGAACAATTTTTTCCTTTATATCCTCAAACGTCAAGTGGGCTGACAAGACGTCAAAGCCCAACATTGAGTGCACACAAACTCTGTGTGACTTGAATTATGATTTTCTGTTAACGAACAGTGACGTATATTATGTAAATCTGGCTTTCAGGTATAACTCCCTGTGAAGCTGACTTGAATAATTTCAAGAGAAAAATTATTCAGGGGCCGAGTATCGAACCTGGGAAATTTGATTGAACTGCATTCAATATAGAGTATAAAAACTTATCTGAATGGAGAAATTAATTGGGAAAACAGTTACAAAAATATTATGACTGCAAATGTTGCATAGCAAAATAGGAAAAGAAATACGAAGGAAAGAGGAATCCAGAGATTAAGGGTTCGATACCCGACCCCGAAACATTTTTTCCCTTGAAATTATTCGAGAAAGAAACGAACTGTAAACGAAGAAGAAACAAAATGAAATGAAGTGCGCGAAGAAAGAAGTTAAAACGGAATGAAGACAACAAAAAAGGAAAACAAAGAAAGGAAGAAAGGTTAAAAAAATTAACCAGGGAACCTCTGTTCACAAGTTACCGCTGAATAACGTTATGTAATGTATTTGTATGTGTATGTATTGGATGTTATTAAATATTACAGTATACTGATGCATGTACTCGGCACGCTTGGCTCGCACAGACATGATACTCGTATCTGTAGATGACGCCACTGCGGACTACGTAACAGGCCTCTTGAACATAACAAAACGTTATTAATAAATTGTACTAAAACGTTTAGACCACAAATGCTAGCTGAAATCTGAATCAGATTTGAAAAGCTTGTGTTTACTTACGTTATTGTATGGTTACGTTATTGTATGTCAAATGTCTTTACATTAACATAATAATAATAATAATAATAATAATAATAATAATAATAATAATAATAATAATAATAATAATAATAATATATTAAATACCGTAATAATAATAATAATAATAATAATAATAATAATAATAATAATAATAATAATCTAAATATTCTAATATTATAAATAATAAAAATAACATATTATCATCATCATCATCATCATCCTCATCATCATCATCATCATCATCATAATCATTGTAGAGGAGTTGAATGTGCTTAAAAATACATACGGCATTACACTTATTTGTTACATACAACATAAACTAGTCGCTCTAAAAATCTGCAGAATTATTTCACTTCCACCCTATAGGCCTATATATTCTTAATTTAAAGAAAGAATACTTAACAGCGATTATCTCGAAGTGTCATTTAGTCTAGTGCGTTCGTATAACTTACTGTCGCAATTTAATATGTATTAGCAGCATTATTTGTATATATATATATATCACTAACGGCGGATACTTGACTGTTCGTCATTCACAGGACCGTGTATTTGCGGAGATCACGAAAATCACGACATAATAGATATACAATAGATTTTTTGCTAATCTTTACGAATTAAGTGATTCTGATTAATAATATGCGGATAAAACAATCGCGACAAATCGCGAAATGGAGTTATAATAGCGAAATATTAAAACATTCGGGAATTATTACTATTGCGTCGTTTTATTGCGAATTTCATATTCTGAGTTGTTTTCGGATTTTTTTTTTCACTTCAATTTGTTATATATCCAAGTAGGCTACAATACATAGTATTCCAGGTGTTCTGATTACATTAGTGAACTCAAAAGACGGAGAATCCAACAATTCACTAATAATTTGAAAGTGTTAATTTGAGGGCTGCAAGTTTTTTTCGTTTTTAATGAATGTGTGTTAAATACAGTCTCAATCCAACACATATTGTCTACTGGCCATATCGCAGCTTCACCAGAATCCAACGAACTTTTAATGTTAATTATTTGGAAAGTAATATTCATACTGAGTTAATACTCCAATTCCAAAATAACTGTATTTTTCAAAATTTCCATTAATCTCCGCCAAGAATACAAATTAATCTCCAACAATCTCCGCCGACAACAATATTAAAAAAAAACACAAATTATAAAATTAATCTCCATAAATGCCTGCCCCTGGTCATTCACTCATAAAGCCAGTTGTGTAGACCAATATACTGACAGAGTCGTTGCCCATGGTGCGTCAGGGGTTTGCGCTAGTACACCCTCGATGAGATGAGATTATGATGGAGTTTTGTTGGGATGCCACAGGAGAATTGGAGCTCCCGGAGAAAAACCCTTGTGTTATCTGGACCACGGGCTTGTCCAACATAAGTTACGAATAAATTGGGGGTACCCCGGGAATCGAATCCAGATTCACAGAAATATAAAAGTTAAATATATTTCGTTATAAAAATACTTTAATACAGAGATTCAAGTTAAAGTAGGCCTACCCCAATAAACAGATATATGCTTCTTCATTGAGATAATTAATACTCCCAATGATGTGATGAATTTGAGTTCGATTCCTGCCTGGAAGTCAAATGATTTTTTTCTGGATTCTACAAAGATTAGTTTTAACATTGACTTCTTGTACATTTTCTCAGTTGAGTGGAACTGCGTCGTGTTGACCACATAACTAAACGAGTATGCTGACGTGAATGTCTAGCACAGATTTCAATCCCCCAGAAGCGACTTAGCGCGTAATGTAATCCTTGAAATAGGACAACGACGAGTCGGGCGATGACGGTCTGTTTGTAATCCCACTATAATCTGGACGTCAGCTCGCAGCATGTTGTTCGTCAGATGCTCCTCTGTGGACCGACTGACCTTCATAAAACTCACATGCATAGGCTGCTAAAGTCATTAGGTCAGAGGCTTGTGTTCATCGATATGGAATGCTTCATTTCTGCTCAACTCTATCTTCATTTTCGTTATTAAATCATAGCCACTTCGGAAGCAAACAAGACGAGATTTCTTCATAACATAAAATTGTACCAAGCACGGTGGTGTCTCGGTTAGCATGATTGCCTTGCATTCGGGAGTCCAGTATTTCGATCCCAAGAACCGGCTATTCTGACTTGAGTTTTTCGTGCTTTCCCATGTCTCTCCAAACAAACGCCGGGATAGTACCAAATAGAAAGGACCATGGCTCACTACTTATCCACTCCCATAATCGATAATTTGGCTTTGGGTCGAGCCCAGGACATATTCATGCACCAAGAGGCCCTTATGGACGAAGACTGAAGTTACGGTCAGTGTTGCCAACAGTTGTTCGTATAATCCCGCTAGATGGATTTCGAAAACCCGCAATTTTTTAACAAATATCTCTAGATTTTAATGTATACTTATTATTCAATAATAATAATAATAATAATAATAATAATAATAATAATAATAATAATAATAATAATAATAATAATAATAATAACGGTCAAGATAGAGCATCCACCCGCCAATTTAATGAATATTGCACACATTTATCATTGCCAATGTGGCGCTATAAAGCAATTTTGAACACTTTTATCACAGACATAACATATTTAAATTCTTATTGCACGGTATATGTTACCGTTAAAACCCAAAATTCGACAAAACCAGTTTCAACTAGTAAAAACTAGTTTTAAAATATAGATAGAAAGCAAATTTTCGTAAAATCTAGAATCAATGACAGGTCAGGTTTGGTTTGTTTAGGTTTTTTTTTTTTTTTAGGCTTTTACCAAACAAAAACCTAAACAAACCAAATCTAACCTGATACCGATTCTAGATCATACAAAAACTCACTTTCTATCTATCTTTATTTGCTTAAATTAGTTTTTACTAGTTGAAACTGGTTTTGACGGATTTCGGGTTTTAACAGTAACATATATATGGAATTATCACTATATTAACACATCCATTATTTCACAAAACACACAATGAACGAATTAAATATAATTAAGGAAGCCGTTAATAATGCTAATATGAATTTCATTTCAGAAACTTTAAAGATTAAAAACCGCTAGTTTTCCCGCTAAGCGGGATAATACAATTTTACCCGCGATACGGTTATCCAAAAAAGCTAGATTTAGCGGGAAAACCGCTGAACTGGCAACACTGGAAGTTACGGTATCCTAGATTTTATTGAGATAGATCTAACGCCTCGTGCTTTATTCAGGACGGGTTGATGAGATTTATCTATACTAATAATAAATCTGTAGCCGAAATTTTTCTGGTAATTTTCGATTTTCCAAAAATAATTGGTCCTAACATATATAATTAACCACCCTGAAACCGAAAATCGCTTTTTTGAAATTTTTGTTTGTATGTCTGTCTGTCTGTATGTTTGTTACCTTTTCACGCGATAATGGCTGAACGGATTTCGATGAAAATTGGAATATAAATTAAGTTCGTTGTAACTTAGATTTTAGGCTATATGGCATTCAAAATACGTTATTTAAAAGGGGGATTATAAAGGGGCATGAATTAAATAAATCGAAATATCTCGTTTATTATTGATTTTTGTGAAAAATGTTACATAACAAAACTTTATTTAAAAATAATTTGCGATAAGTTTTATTCCTTGAAAAATTTTGATAGGACTGATATTTAATGAGATAAATGAGTTTTAAAATTAAAGTAACTGCCATCTAAGGCCGTGTAATGAATTAAAAAACAAATGACTTCGTCTATAAGGGGCCTTGGACAGCAACAATCGAAAGCTATGAAAGATAGCCTACAGGGAATTTTTCTGTGTTTGTATGAAAATTAACCGGAAGCTAAATTAACCGATTTGTATAATTAATTATTATTTCACCATTGGAAAGTGTAGTTTCTCTAGATGGACATAATGCTATAATGTTATTACAGTAACTTCTGATATAATATAATATAATATAATATAATATAATATAATATAATATAATATAATATAATATAATATAATATAATATAATATAATATAATATAATATAATATAATATAATATAATATAATATAATATAATATAATATAATATAATATAATATAATATAATATACCGGTAATTTAAGATATTTGAAGGGTTCACAACCATAGTGGGCCAAGCGCCATTTACTGAATACGTAGAAAACAAGGGTTAAAATTTATTACCATAATTCAATGGAACCATATAGCAAGTAAAATAAAATATACACATTACATCTAAATGATGTCAATCTTCATTAAACTATGGTTGCATGTAATAAAAATTAAGAAACAGGTTAAAGGAATTGTCATTGCACCAAATGAGTGTCTCTGGACCAAAATGATCGCATTTTAATTATTTGGATGCAATTTAAATTAAGTAACATATTAAACGTTTTATCCTTCTATCAAACACGAATGTTCCCTGGATCAAACGTCCTATTTTAATTATGTAATTACTTTATATTTATTTCTAACGGGTGCAGCGGAGCGCACGGGTACGGCTAGTAGATAAATAAATAGCTCGAAAGGAAGAAGAATAAGTTTTCAGCTGCAAGTGAGGCGCATCCACGTCAGTAGCATTTTTAAGTTCCTGCCCTGTTCGTACAAAGTTGTTTTTTTTTTGTAAAGAATTTCAGACGTGTGGTCCTAATGGCCTATTGTGCGTCCTATATATATATATATATATATATATATATATATATATATATATGTAATATTTATTTGTCAGCCAACTTTACAATTCTTAGTTGTGGTTGACCTTTACATTTCTGCTTTTCGATCCACCATCCCTTTAATATACACCACCCTTTTATGTTAATATACATGGTGAGTCAGGAGGAAAGGTACATGGTGTAAGGGATGATAATATTGATGATTCTGAACAAAAAAGTTTATAGAATAATAGATGGATTTATTGAGCAATATTATACATACAGATGTACTATATTATCAGAATTTTCTCTTAAATCAAATGCACGGATCTTCTGACCGTACATGCTGTGTAAAAATAAGTCCTACTTTTTAGGTTTCAGCCCCTCACCTATGATTAGAGCCAACCACTCTCCAAAAGAACACAGATTAAAATGAAAATGGCACAAACAAAACACGTTATATAAAAAGTTTATATAAACATATTCCCTGTTCTTAACAGTATCTGACATACAGCTGTTTGAAAATCACGGGCGTCAGTCTCATGTCCTTAATTAACATTCACATGCGGACGCAACCAAAACGACATTAGGTTGTAGTATTGCCTTTATTGGCCATTTCAATGCGCAATGGGCGTTGGATCGGTCGAGGTGGAGTCGTTTCTTGGCCATCGAGGTCACCTGACCTTACTCTATTGGATTACTGTGTGTGTGGGGGGGGGGGAGTTGGTTTAAGAGCGAAGTCTACAAGCGCAAAGTGGAAACAAGGGAGGAACTTCTCGCTCGCACTTTACATGCTCGTGCTCAAGTAAAGGAATGCCCGAATCAGCTCAGATCAGCAACACAGCAACTGTCTACAAGAGCTGCAAAGTGCATTGAAGTTGACGGTGGACTCTTTGAACATGTTGTGTGAAGAAAAATACACAATTAAACAGAACATAAGGTAACCATCTTTTAATTTACTATCATATGCACTTTTCCCTTCCTCATTGTTTCGATTAGTTTTCTTCGAAACCGTTAAGGTCAGGGATGTTCATATAAAGTTTTTTGTTCAAAATCATCAATATTATCATCCCTCAAACCATGTACCTTTCCTCTTGACTCACCCTGCATTCATTTGCCAAGTATTTCCTGATTACTTTATATTTTTCTGCTTTAATTGAATAGCCATCTATTCTTCTCTATCTATCTTCTTCTATTTTCTCTGTTACTTAGACTGTCTCCCTTCCATTTCTCGCTTTCCTATTAAATATTACATACTTCTTTCCTTAATTATTTATATTATCTATTTATTTTTATTCTCTATTCTCAAATCTACCTGCTCGTAATCATTTTTTCCAGCTATTTTCTCCAAATTATTTGTCTACATTTACATTTTCTCTATTTTACAACACTTATATCACTTATTATTTTCCTACTATTCTATCCTCTATTTACTTAGGTACTTAACTCTTCACTTCGCTTCACTCCTAAATTCCTTCTTTTATTGCCTCTTTCCGTAAATTTATATCTATACTACTTCTACAGTTATAGTAGGCCTACCCCTGATGCTGCTCTCAGCCCACAACATTGAAACACATGAAATATCTAAGGGTGCTATTCATAGACATTTCGCAGCACGCGCTACGAGCGTACTAAGCTAGCCTCGGCTATCCACTGGTTACTTGTACAGAATTCAAATCATATCCTATCGCTAACACTGGTTTATGAATACGAAAAACGCTGATCATCCACCGAAAGCCCGCGCTAAAAATGTCTATGAATACGGCCCTAATTCACTTAATTACGCTTCCAATTTCTCTCTCTTTCACTTCTCATTTCTTCAAATGTTTCTTCACTTTAAGTCTCTTTTAATCATTGTTTGTATGTCTATCTTATTACTAACACTTGCCGCGAAACCAGGTGACCCGGGTTCGACTCCCGGTTGGGGAAACTTATCTGGTTGAGGTTTTTTTCGGGGTTTTCCCTCAACCCAATATGAGCAAATGCTGGGTAAATATCGGTGCTGGACTCCGAACTCATTTCATCGGCATTATGACTTTCATCTCATTCAGACGCTAAATAACCTAAGATGTTGATAAAGCGTCGTAAAATAACCTACTAAAAAAACTAATACTTAGGAAAACCACGGAAAAACCACAGGCAGGATGAGACTTACTCGAAGCAAAACGATCGCACCCGATGATCCCTAAAGCGAAGAGCCCGCTTGTTACGAAAAGACGGTATTGTGTACATCTTTCCGATTTTCTTTGAGCTTCTGAATATTGGTTACTTCTATTTAAAATGAATATAAAGTACTTACAGATATCTAAGACTTCACAGACTAACTCCCAGGCGACAGAAAAACTCCCTATTCTTGGTTCGTAGTGATTCGTTTGAGAGTATAAGAAATGTCTTTCTCTTAACTAACTCTCGAAAGCGATTCACAGGGACCACCTGCCAAACACGTCAATATTTTACAGTTGTCATAATAATAGGTTGTTCCTTATTTGGAATATTTAACAGATCCGCTGTCACTTTGCTTTCAATGGGCTAAGTTGCTTAGTCAAACGTCGTAAACAGCAGTCAGAATACAAGTATTGAATTAGGGGTGAAGAAGAAACGTGATAGTTTTCTTAACTAGACTTGGATGTAAATGCTTTACTGTTTCAATTGCCAGAATATTATTTTCGAGTTTCGCTTCATTAACATCGTTCAGTAGAACTTTTCAATTTACATTTTACGCATTTAGTATCAATTCACTTATTATCGAGATACTGTGCGTTACGAATTGTATTTGATTACTGTAATCACGAACTGTAATAAAAACAATTAAAATACATCTTTAACATCAAATTACATCTTCGTCGCTTTTGCAGTTGAGACCTTTGGTCCGCGGTGTAGAGACGCTAAAGATCTACTCACCCAAATTGGTACACGCCTACTGTCCCGTACCGGCGATCCTAGATGTATCAATTTCCTTCGTCAAAGCATTGGAATAGCGGTTCAGCGAGGGAATGCTGCCTCCATCCTGGGATCATTTCCTAACTCTATTTCGTTGGAAGAGATCTTTCTCATTTAATGTGTAGCCTACCATTAAAATACATTTACCGTACTGTCTCTTTTTACACCTCACTCTAATACCATGTTTAGGCTATTGTGTAAAGCAATGGTGGACATTCCTGCGGCATTGCCGCAGTGATGTCAGACCTCAGCGAAGCATCAAACTTACCCCTACCTTCCCCTTTCCCCACTCCATGAAAATACTGCGCGTGTACGTGGCGGATTATACTGGACTGCTGTACTTCGGAGCTTCATTAGTGATAAAATGTCTTTCGCAGAATCATATGAATCGAGAGGATATCACACTTAGGCGGTTCTTTCATTTCTCATGTTTAGGATTAGTTACAAATATTCAGGACGCGAACTTAACTATGTACATTCTTAAAATAGATCACCTGTTATACGAGTTCAAAGAACACAGATTCAGTGATTTTCAAAGAATGAAGAAAGATTTCAAAATTTTTGCCACTCCTTTTCATGTTTAAATTGAAAATGTTATCTCAGAATTGCAGTTAGAGGTACTGGATTTGCACAATGATGGCTTCTTGAAAGCAGAATGCGAAGGTCTACTGGGGGCTAAAATTTTTTAAAAGATGTCCAGTACTACATATCCACTGCTTAGACAGTTTGCTTAAAAAGTAATGAGTATCGTCATTTCCCATAAATATGGTCTTGGAACATAACTATTGTCCACGATACAACTATTCAAATTTTGTACTCCATAACGTAGTACCTCGTTTATCTATATTCTTGCTGTACCTTAGTTTGAATTCAAGTCATTGCAGCTATCTACGAACGGTCTATGTTACTTCTACAATGATCTTTGAATGGTTGTATCGTGGACCATAGTTGTATTCCAGGACCATAGTTATGGGAAATGACGGTATGTATTCATCAACCTACCAGTGCGAACGGCTGTTTTATAAAATGAAATTTATTAAGTCCAGCCACAGATCCCGCTGAAGCGATGCTCATCTCCTTGCGCAACTGAAAATAGCATGCGCAGATATAAATCCCAATTTCGAAGAAATTGCTTTGAAAATGATTAATTAAATATCACCTGAATGGACTATTCTAATTACATATGGTAGGTAGGAGTGTAGTGGCGCAACTGTATGTAAATCCGTCACTGCACTGTAGAGTGCAACCCCTCCCACAGTATGTAGTTGCCATTTAAATCCTGTCTTGTGGGTTGCGTTCATTTTGCCCACCACTAGTGTAAAGTTACAGAAGTAGACCAGATTCAAGCAGCGTCGTGATTAAATTTGTGATGGACAAAGCAGACTTGCGGAGGGTTTTTCTTGGGGGTACTTCCATTTCCTTCTAACATTCACCAACAGTTTCCAAATTCCTCTTATTTCATTTATCATCTGCAATATTATAAACAGGCTGGGTGAAGTTTTTGAAGTAGTACGGGTTTCGGTGATGATTAGAGACAGTCAAAATTCTTGAATAAAAGGGGCTAACATTCTTGGTTAAAAAAGGATAGAAATTCTTGAGTGCAAACGAAAATTTCTTGAGTAAACCTAAAATTTTCACCTTGTTTTATTAAATTAATATGTTGCTTAAGATAATTGACAATTATAATTATATAATCAAAGTTTTACGTTGACAACAATTCTAAGATACTTAACATTATTTAACATTCAAATTTGTACGCAGACAACAGTTCTAAGTTTCTCATTGTAAGGTTTCTTCTTCTATTTGTTAGCACACACGAGAACTGTGAGAAAAAAGTTCACAGTCAACATTAGAAACTGGAACCCATATAGCTTGGAGTGCTCCGTCCACAAAATCACTGTGGTCTTCACATAACGATAGCAAACCTTCTCGCACTGAAAGTCCAGGACTATTTTAACTATGTGCATTTTTCAAACAGAACTTCTAAAATTTCCAAATTTAGATAACGTATTTATTAAATGCTGAAAAATTGCTTCTTTTCGCGAATAACGACAGAAAATATGCTAAATTCGCGATTCATAGGATTTTTACGATTTTTCGCGAGTGTTTCGCGAGTTGAAACATGTAATTATGTGATATTTTTTGTGTGAACCATGTTTTAAACTATGTTTATTTGGTTTTTAGGTTTTTCGCGATTTCGCGAGTCACGAATTTTGACTCTCTAATGATGATAAAGGAAGGACTTAGGGATCCGGGCCTTGAGGCTTACCACAGGCTATTCATTTGAGCATGGAACCTGGGCTCTGTCAGGGCTGTCAGGATGACCTACCTGTCGGCGTCGGATTCACGAATGTCGCCCGGGTCACGTGCTGTCTTGGACAATGATCGCACATAGTAGGACGTACAATGTTCTAAAGTAACCGTAAATGTAAATGTAAAAACTCTTTTCGTGTTCAGTCCTCGAAGACTCAAACCAGACCTAAAATACGGTATTTGCGTGAAAGACTTCTACCAATTGAGGTACTGAAATCAAAAACGGGATTAGTCACGCAGAGGTCATTTTTAGAAAAACACAAAAACCTTCACAGACTGCATTTCCTTTGCTTTAACCCCTTGTTTTTGGTATTGTTACTTTGCATTTGGTCAAATCTACTTGTCCCACAAGGAGTTATTATTATTTTTTTTTAACATTTAGGAAATAGATTTGAAAACTGCTGAAATGTCCCTTTTGATCTAAAGGAAGACATTTTCATTATATATATATATATATATATATATATATATATATATATTTTGGTATTATTTTACTACTGTTATATGAAGGGTTCAGAGCCATAGTGGGCCAAGCGCCATTTATTAAAAACGGAGAAAACAAGGATTAAAGTTAAGTGAATGCCATAGTTTAATGAAGATTAATATATCATTTAGTTTTAATGTGTATACTTTATATTACTTGCCATATGTTTCCATTGAATTATGGTAATAACTTCATTTCAACCCTTGTTTTCTACGGTTTTAGTAAATGGCGCTTGGCCCACTATGGTTCTAAACCCTTCATATAAACATTAAAGAACAAAATTATATTTATAAACTAGTTGACACCTCAGCAAAACACTATCCAATTCGGTCACCTTCATTGTCTCACAACTCACTCCCAGAATCTTGGCATGCTGGGTCATTTTGTTTAACACTGTATCTCGAAGTGCATGAAACATTTTGTTAGAAGAGGACTAACCATTTGACAAGCCCCGTTTTTCAACTTAACGTTAGAATTCTACAATGTTACACGCAAGTGACAACTTCCATTTCTACATTAAACGATGAAGGGTAGCTTATATAATATGAAAGCACCCTTAACTCGAATACGATACCCCAAAATTGATGAAAAGTCCCATTTTTTATCTCAGCTGCTCAATTATCTGAGGCTATAGTCAAGTATTATGTCTGGTAATATTAGAACCATAAAGCATGCGAAAATGAATGTCAGTATACTGAACAGGACGAAGATAATGCTGTAGCCATTAACTGCAGTTTAAGCATTGACAAGGATACTACGGAATAATAATAATAATACATAGGTTGGATAAAAAGTAATGGCAACACTGCTGTCACGTGACGATGGTGCGTTCGAGAGTTGCCAGCTGTGCGGACATGAACAAGGACTGTTAGATGAGTTAGTGCAGCCAGCTGCGACAGTACTCTGTCAATCTACTGCAATGTGTAGAACGTTGACTTTCATAGGGATAGTGCGAGCGCCCTAAGACCACGTTTACAAAACTAGAGCAAGTTCCTGGATCAAAATTGAAGTGACACGAGGTCGTAGTGCACAAGAATGTTTTCAGGGACTGCATGAAGCATATGCCGATGCAGCGTTGCCATATCGCACAGTGGCACGATGGGTTAAAGCGTTCCGGGAAGACAAGAATGTGAAAGTGATGTTCATTGTGGCATATGACATTGATGGGGTAATACTGCACCACGCTGTACCTCCAAGGCAGACGGAAAACGCGGACTACTGGAACATCCACCGTACTCACCCGATATGATCCATGCGATTACGATCTTTTCGCCAAAGTGAAAGGACCACTGCGAGGGACCCGGTACAATACCAGAGATGAACTTATCCGTGCTATAGGGCGGTCAATATGGAACATCAACAAAGATGGACGCGCTGATGAGGTACGACGCCTTCCAAACATTTGGCAAAAGGTAATAAATAAGGGGGGCGACTATATAAAAGATACGTAAATGTTGTATCCCGGTGAATAAAGCCATGTCAGAAATATCGAACTGTTGCCATTACTTTTTATCCAACCTTAGTAATAAAATAATAATAATAATAATAATAATAATAATAATAACAACAACAAATCTCGGTCCTGAAGAATAGCTTTTTGGTAATGGGTCCAACACGTGGATTTCCTTCATCTTTCTTTTCCTGAGAAAGGAACCGATACACAGGTTAGAAACTTTAGAAATTTCTTCATCTGTAACAAAGTGAAAACCCTAAAACTTTGCACTGAATTAGATTCTCTTTTTTATCTGGAATCGAATACGTTTCTGCTTAATTTATTTTAATATAGGTGTAGCAAATTCAGAAACAACTCAAAAAACGAAAAAATTAGATATTGTATTTCATTACAGGTATGGTGTACGTGTGGGCTTACAGTTACGTTAAACTCAAGATTGTGGGTTTGAATCACGCCCATGTTATGAATTTTTCCTCATTGTCTACGTCATATCTTGTGTTGTTAGGTGGAAGGGAATGCCAACGCTTGTAAAGAGAAGAGGTTAAACACTGACAATGCCTGGCAGCAATTCATGTTCAGCGGGCCCTTTCTCCAATTAAGATTCGTGACAGGTGGGACGTTATTTATTGAACCACCCTTCTCAATTACAGAGTCTGACACAGACGATGGTGTAGGGATAATGAATCAATGATCCAGTAACAATAGCGAAGTCAATCGAAGAACTAGATAAAGAAATCCGTGTCACGAAGATGACACACTTTTAATTTTACGTATCAGCCCTACGCGTTTCGCAGCAATTTATTCTTTACCATGTTACCAGTAATGCTTTTATTTGTAGCTTTTTTCTTGAACTGTCTACAAGACATAAAGGAATTAAATTTTTTGATTATGTATTCAAATAAGAAGAGAACACATTAATCTCAGCGCACGAAGTAGAGCTGTTACAATCACAAAAATTAAGACCTTCAATTTTAGATAAGTTATTGTAGGTTCAGTAAGGTAGGCGCATACAAATATAGCAAAGCTGCGTTTGTCAAAAGTGCTTTTGCTTCAAGCAAAATCAAGTTAAACTAAAGAATGGATATGGAGCCATTGAACCGTGTCGTTACGATGACAACCAAATACACAATGACGCCAACATGACGGAACATTATACGTGTCCCTTATAGGATAATATTTCTGATTTCGGAATTGGCAAACTTCGCCAAAGCCGTAAATAATTATGGCCACTGCGAATATTTTCGGAAAATACGAGTTAGTCTATTTTTCCTAGACCAACATACAATTCCAAAGCGGCCATAATTATTTACCTCTTTGGCAAAGATTTTCTCAAAATTTGTCTTCGTCAATTTCAGCAATATTCCCTGGCCCACATCATAGTTTTCTTTATGCTTGACCATGCCGAAATGTAGTATACACCTGGAAGCAGTCCTTTAATGCATGTCATTAAAGTACACCTACTCATTAAAGTACAGGTGTTCAGCCAATCACAACTCAGCTTACAGGTGTTCAGCCAATGGCAAGTCAGCTTTGTACCGTTATAAAACCGCAAGTATCGATTATTATCGGATATGCAATCGAAAGAGAATTAGCGAAAAGTCATGGAGGCTGGAAATCCAATACTGTCGCAGAAGGTTATGTTCTGTTACTATAATAATTAGCGTTAATTGTAAATAATATTCAAATAAATTCAATTTGTCATCTCGTTTTTCAATGTCGATTTCAATAATCAAGGTTATATCAAGTTTAACGGGATTACATCAAGGTCAATGACATTATTGTTCCTCGGAAAAAATCAATACTTTCGCGTCTGCGCACATCTCACAATTCACGACCTAGAACAAGGTCACTTCCGATCTTGTCAGATACAAATAAAATGTATACATCTGAATAGTTTCAAGTTAGAAATATGGTCGAGAATAAAAAGTCGTATGAAACTTGCGTATAAGGTAATTAAGATGCTCGTATGAAATTATGAAACTCGCTTGCGCTCGTTTCATAAACATCCATACTTGCGTCTTAATTACTATCATTATAGGCTCGTTGCATAATGTACTATTATTTCACTCTGATATGTGATAACATAGTCTATTACAACATCTTTCAGAATCTGTATTTTATTTTAATGTGTTCAAGCAACTGTCACTATACTTGATAAATCTTGCACTTGACTTACTGCAGTTTATAATTCTTAAAGAATACAGTAATAAGAAACTTAACTAGCAACATTTCGCTTTTCTTTAATTTCACATGGTTCGGCACGGCCCGGTTACTAGTAGGCAACATAGTCGGTGCTGCTGTACCACATGTATTCTTCAGTTGTTTTCAAAATAATTCTTGCAATATCGTGCTTTTTTTAATCACAAAGAAATCATACAAGGATGCAGAAAACAAGCGTCTTAGGGTGCATCCAATTAATGGGAAAAGGAAAATACATTGCACAATTAGGAATTGCGATTGGATGAAAGAAATACGGAAATTTCACAAGATAATTTCTGGACAATTTTGATTTTATTGTAAATATGGTCAGTGACAAAATAAAAATACGCCAACTACAGAAAAGCATCATACCAGCACATTGAATAAACAAGTAATAAAATACAAAGCCGGTTTCTGTTATTAACAGGATAAAATTAGATTTGTTGTATCTATAAGTATTTCTAAATTGGTTCAAACCACCAAATAATCATAAGCACAATAATGTGTTAATGTGTGTGTGTGGACAGGAACTGACACATTAAAAACCATGCGTATAACAAAATGCTTTAGTATAGAATAATGGTGTGGCTATAATTTGATGAGGAAAATTCGTTTTGCTTAATCATTGTCATCATCTTCTATCTTCACCATGCAATTTGTAGCTAAGCAGAGGGAACAAGAATTTCCGGTAACAACGAGATAATACATGTTGAACAGCAGCGCCGACTATATTCGCCACTAGTGACTGAGTCGTACCAAGCCATGTTTTTTTTTTTTTTTTTTGGTAGTTTATTTTACGGCGCTTTATGAACAGCTTAGTTTATTTAGCGTCTGAATGAGATTAAGGTGATAATGCCGGAGAAATGAGTCCGGGGTCCAGCACCGATAGTTTGGGTTGAGAGAAAACCCTGGAAAAAATCTCAACCAGGTAACTTACCCCGATCGGGAATCAAACCCGGGTCACCTGGTTTCGCGGCCAGATGCGCTAACCGTTACTCCACAGGTGTGCACCCAAGCTATGTCAAATAAAAGAGAAGCGACAGGTCACTAGTAAAATTCATGACTGTATTATTAAATTTAAGAATTGACTATTGTAGTCAAGTGCAAGGGTTAACGAATATAGTGACAGTTTTGGAATGCACTAAAAGAAAATTCATGTTCTCAAAGATATTATAACAAGTTATAAATTAGTTGACATCTATGAAGAAAAACTTGGAAACAAAAATATTATGACATTTACTTGTGTCACTTTTGCTTGAAGCACTTGCCACTAATCTATCTCCTTATGAAATCCTATCTCACATAATCAATGACAGTAGGACTATTATTCACTAATCTATTCCCTCATAAAACCCTTCCTAACACTGCCACTTACAATGAGGTTACTTCTTCCTAATCTACCGTTATTTCCTCATTAAATTCTACCTAATCTCATCAATGACAGTGCGTCTAATCGACACTAATTTATCTCATTAAATCCTATATAATCTTAATACTGGCAGTGGGACTACTTGTCACTAATCTATCTCCTCATCAAACACTAACTTAACTTTGTTGCTCACAATGATGCTAGTTCTCTATAAGTTTGAGAATGAGGGAGGAAGAGAGAAAGAAACAAATTTCTCCTGATAAGGAAAGTACAGGTAAACGTCATGTTCATATGTTGGCGATGTTGTGCACTTGGTAATCATCGTAACCTCTCAACTGAAAGTTTCCACATCTATTCTGCAGTTTAGCGGAATTTCCTTCACTGCAAAAAAATTTCTCTTTTCCTCAAACATTGATTATCTCAGTCAAGGCTGTTAACTCTTCTCCCACTGCATCGTTTTATGAAAATTAAGAATATTCATAGCTACTTTCACACATTATTACTACTGTACATCTTATTGAATAGGTAGGTTATTTCTATTAGACTATCATGTATCAGTCTTTTGCTTCCATACAGTAAGAAAGGAGACAGTATTACTTATGGTGGCAGAAAATTTGTTTTTTGAGTAGAATTTGTGCTTGAAAGTAACATATTTCTATGATGAGCATTGAAATAGAAAGAGAATTTCCTAGTCTAGGAATATAACAAATTGCACACTGATTGGGCCAATTTGTCCTAATGTTCTGAGGTTTATAAACCGAGAAGTGACTCCCTAACCTTCAAGTAAGCAGGGTACAAAGTCTACGTAGATACAACGCACAACAAAAGGAGACAATGAATTCACCCACCCATACAGAAGATAAATAATTTTCTACCCCTCTTCTGAGGCTCGAACCCTGATTCCATTAGGTTTGCAACCAGAAAATAAATTGCTTGAATCATAAGGATGACTGATTATGGTTTCTATACTAGAGAAGTAAACTAGGACGATCTAGTTTGACATGTAAGAGACGTGAATGACATCTCGGAAACAATTTTATTCCAAACAGATTTTCCAGACAAGCAACTACTCAGTGGCATAGACTTCACATGTCCTCAGTCTTTTCAGACGACTGAAAGGATTTCGATTAATGGTCTGTGACAGCTGAATGCTGGTACAAGATCTCCGTCGCCATGGAGTAGTTTGTTGCAGTCGCAGTGTCGAAACAAGAAATGTAATACAGCATTTGACGCAACAACAAACACGATTGTAATCCAGGCTTTTTTCTGGCCATTTCTTTTGAGACCGATGAATTATAATTAAGGGAGATAAAAATGTAAATGCATATACTCCATACTATTATCAATAGGAGCAGTGACAAGTAATAGAGATTGTAAGAAATGTCATAAAAACGTTGATCAGTCTGCATACTGCGACATGCTTACGCTTCAAATGAGCTAATAAAGTCTTCGCTTTCTCTAATTAGTTTGAGGTTTAACCTAGTATTCATTAGTCCACTTTCATCCTATTTTCGAAAAAATGTTTCTATCAAATTAATAACAAGGTAATTAGGCCTATTTATAACCAATCTATCAACATAACTTTCAGCCTAAATCTATACTAATAATAAATCTGTAGCCGAAATTTTTCTGGTAATTTTCGATTTTCCAAAAATAATTGGTCCTAACATATATAATTAACCACCCTGAAACCGAAAATCGCTTTTTTGAAATTTTTGTTTGTATGTCTGTCTGTCTGTATGTTTGTTACCTTTTCACGCGATAATGGCTGAACCTATTTCGATGAAAATTGGAGTATAAATTAAGTTCGTTGTAACTTAGATTTTAGGCTATATGGCATTCAAAATACATTATTTAAAAGGGGGGATTATAAGGGGGTCTGAATTAAATAAATCGCAATATCTCGCTTATTATTGATTTTTATGAAAAATGTTACATAACAAAAATGTCTTTAAAAATCATTTCCGATAAGTTTTATTCTTTGAAAAATTTTGATAGGACTGATATTTAATGAGATAAATGAGTTTCAAAATTAAAATAACTGCCATCTAAGGTGGTGTAATGAAATAAACAAATGAATTCGTCTATAAGGGGCCTTGGACAACAACAATCGAAAGCTATGAATCATAGCCTACAGAGAATGTTTCTGTGTTTAATATCGGAAGCTAAATTAACCGATTTGTGTAATTAATTATTATTTCACCATTGGAAAGTGTAGTTTCTCTAGATGGACGTAATGCTATAATGTTATTACAGTAACTTCGGAGTGAATTGAGGACAGGTAAGATTAAAATAGCTTCTTATGCACAAACAACTTGATAGGCTATTCTGTGCATTCGTTTCCTGTATTTCTTAAAATAATGTTATCTCAGAGAATTAACGAACCACATGAGTGTATTGATTTAGTATGCAGTAATAATATGTTAGCTTAGCATTCCATTATTTTATAATCCAAATTTTAACTATGCTCAATTGAATCGTGTTAAAATACATAAAATACATATGCATTAAATGCAATGCAAAAAAATTGAGTAATGAGCCAAGCAGATTATGTTGCGCTGTTGTAAAATAAAATTTGTTCCTCCTGAGATTCAAGAGCCCCCATAACAAATTAAAAACTTACTTATCGGTGTACATCCGTTATCAACACATTTTTATAGAATATAATATAATATAATATAATATAATATAATATAATATAATATAATATAATATAATATAATATAATATAATATAATATAATATAATATAATATAATATAATATAATATAATATAATATAATATAATATAATATAATATAAGTTATTTAAGTTATTGAAGGGTTCAGAACCATAGTGGCCCAAGCGCCATTTCCTGAATACGTAGAAAACAAGGGTTAAAATTAAGTTATTATCATAATTCAATGGAAACATATAGCAGGTAAAATAAAGTATACACATTAAAACTAAATGACATATCAGTCTTCATTAAAGTATGGATGCAAAATGATCGCATTTTAATTATTTAAATACAATTTAAATTAAGTAACATATTAAACGATTTATCCTTCTATCAAACACGAATCTTCCCTGGATCAAATGTCCTATTTTAATTATGTAATTACTTTATATTTATTTCTAACGGGTACGGCTAGTTATCCAATAAATAAGGACAACAGACTCAACTACACAAAATTTATAGGACTTTTTATAGACTCCAGTTTAACATAGGATAAGCACATCGAATACATATGCACAAAGCTATCAAGAGTTTTATATTTGTTAAAGAAATTAACGACTTGCGTTTCCCAAAATTATTTAAACTGTACCTACTTTTCTTTTTTTCAGTCGATAATCCGATATACCCTAATTTTCTGGGGAAATGGAACCAAAATTGGAAGCGTCTTGATTTTACAAAAGAAAGCCATTAGAATTTTATGTAAATCAAACTATCTGGAACATTGTCGGCCACTTTTCAGACAATCACGGATTTTAACAATCATAAATTTGCATATATATATATATATATATATATATATATATATATATATATATATATATATATATATGATCTAGTACTTTACACTCGACAAAATATCGACAATTACTCATTAGTGGCCAATATACATGATCATGAAATTAGAAATAGTGAACAAATTAATATTCCATATTGTAGATTACACAATAGCAACACAAACTTTTTAATTATGGAGATGAAATTATATAATAAGCTCCCAAGTGAATATTATAAATTACCAATCAATAGCTGCAAAACTAGATTCTACAATTGGTTAGTAAATAATCCTTTTATTCTGTTGCTGAGTTTTTCAACACAAATCTGTATGAAATTGTATTTTAATAAACAAGTTTAATTGGAATTTAGTTAGTATTCTTTAATTTAAAAGTTTCAAATTGTTTCATGTTTTCATTGTATTATTTAAATTTTACTGTTTTTATTAGTGTTTTTTAAATGTATTTCTATGTTTTTCAATGCATTCTGACGAAGCCTAAAACTGTATGTCTAATGGTCAAATAAATTGAATTGAATTGAATTGAATCGAGTGAGACTCATTAGTGAAACACATCTGTTAGAAACACAAAATGAACTTTGCACAGATTGTATTTTCTCTTTACAACAGCTAATAAAAGAGGAAAGAATTTAATCTCCCAACATATATTTGCTTCATTGATTATATTAAAGCATTCGACATGGTTAGAGACCACTATTATGGAAAATCTTACATTCTAAAGATTTACCGGAACAATAATTAATAAGAGTCATTCAGAGTCTGTACAACGAAACTAATTTAATTGTATCAACTGGAAAAGAAAGGAGTAGAAACAAAATTACAGTGGATCAAGAAGTTGGCAAGGTTGCCCCATTTCTCCAATCTTATTTAACTTATATTTAGACCATGGCATCAGAGAATGACAAGATAATCTACCCTTTGACGAGGAGACTCACTTCACTCTTCGCGGTTGATGAAGCCATATTATCCTTTAACGAAGATAATCTTCAGACGGTTGTATATACCTTGTCGAAAATAATGAAGAAATATAACCTCCAAATCTCAAAAGAAAAAAAAAAAAAAAAAACAAAAATTATGGCGTTTTTCGGAAAGAATCAAATAAGAACGAAAATTGTGTTGGATAATTCTATTTTAGAACAAGCATTTTAAAATACCTAGGTTTTAATTTAACAATAAATAAACAAGAAGTTGTTGGTATAAAACTATCATTATTCCAAAGACTATGCGGCACAATAAAACGAATCCTCCTGAACAGCGCAAGTAAGGAAAAATTGATGAAATTCTACAACGTAATGGCGGTCCCTATGCTATTCTATGACTCTGAATGTTGGGGCTTGACAAAACAACAACAACAACAACAACAACAAAGAATTCAAACAACCGAGATGAAATTTTTGCGTCCAGTAGCAGACAGAAGACTCATAGACAAAATTTCATATGTAGTAATTAGATCAGAGTTCAGTAACATTTAATTTAAATGAAAAGATCCAAAATAATCAAGAAGAATATTTAAATCTCTTTTTAAGAATGGATAAAAATAGACTCCCATATATTGTTCTTCACTACAACCCAAGAGGTTGACGCCGAAGTAAAGGACGCCTGGAGAAACGATGAGGGAGCAACATAGATTTTAGTTTGAACTGGAATGGGCCGTATGTCCTAGAACTTAACATTCCCAACGTTTCTGAACTACATACAGTACATGTTTCACTATCAGGGCAAACAGGTATGACCAGAAAGATCGCAAAGTATGTTTGTTATATCTGGCAGAATTACCACCAATATAAATCGCATATACCTCGCAATCTTTTCCATTTCTGAAGCTTCCAATAATATTCTGTGTTGTTTTAATGTCGTATGGGCGAATCCAGAAATGCATATAGAGTATTAGTTGGGAGGCCGGAGGGCAAAAGACCTTTGGGGAGGCCGAGACGTAGATGGGAAGATAATATTAAAATGGATTTGAGGGAGGTAGGATATGATGGTAGAGACTGGATTAATCTTGCTCAGGATAGGGACCAATGGCGGGCTTATGTGAGGGCGGCAATGAATCTCCGGGTTCCTTAAAAGTAAGTAAGTAAGTTGTTTTAATGTCTATTGTTTTCATCATTGAGGTTGTTAGTATAGGGCCTATACTATAGGCCATTCGTTATCTCGTGAAATCAAATGGTTGCGTGCGCCGTAGCATATAGTAAGAACCTTATGGTGGGGGTAAGCGAGCTCGCTTTCTACGAGTGAGCGTAGAGAGGGAGAGAAGCTTCTCAGTTCACATTTTTTTCCCTTGACGCGCAGGTAAATTTCACGAGATACCGAATGGCCTGTACAGAAAATTCATCCTAAACAGATTGCGTTTGTTCAGGAAATGTTGTATCGGATAGATGATAATGAATTACTCAGTCAGTTTCCCTTTGTAATAAGCCATGTTTCGTATTCCTGAAACTGTGAAATGACATACAATTTGAGGAAATTAAAACTCACTCTTAGTTATTCAGTATGAGTAGAAATTTCGAAACTAAACGTTTTGTGTGCCCTGACTTTAGAATCCTTCACCAAGCCACTTTTTTAATTAGGACGGCACAATAACAGGAATTATTTAATTGAAGATGCTGAGAAATTATGCATTTCCTTAAATACCTCAGAGATATCATTTCCAGCAAGATGGATGACCGCCCTACTACGCCAGAGGTGTTAATGCCAAAGTTTAGGTAGTTGAGTTGGAAGATCAGGTCACATTCCGTGGCGTCCTTAGTCACCAGATAACTTCTTTGATGCTGATCTTCGGCAAAGATTTCAAGCCGCTGTCATTGGAACTGCTGCAAAACACCTGCAAGAAATCAAAATATCGAGTAGGTTTTTTAGGACTTAACATTATAAAATAAATATGCTAAGTGCCAAAAACAACTTTTGATATGTTGATGAAAAACACACTCCGAAATGCATGTTGAGATACCTACAACATCTCTTTTAACGCATGAATGAATCGCTTATAGTTGAGCTACGACAAAAACAGTTTAGTATGATATTCTCATATGGATGTTCCTCCCTTAGATTGAATAAAATGAAATTTGAAAAATTGGCACTTAGCACATTTAGAATGTTAGGTCTTCATTTGTCGAGCTTATGCGGACATTTACTGAAATCTGGAATATCTGTGTATTTAGGAGCAAACAAATCTTTATTCTATCATAAATCGTTTACACTATAGAATATGATGTTTATTCGTAGTAATTCTGTAGGACAACCATGAGTAGATGATAGTAGAAAACAAATTCATCCTACAAATTAGTAGGCTATTGGCAAAAACAACTATATAAAAAATAGATTTTAGTACTTCTGGATTCCTTTCCTCCCTGGTTACGAACTGAACATTTTAAACATATGAAACACCTGTTATAGACCACATAAAAGTCCACACCTGTGGAGTAACGGTCAGAGCGTCTGGCCAGGAAACCAGGTGGCCCGGGTTCGAATCCCGGTCAGGGCAAGTTATCAGGTTGAGGTTTTTTCCGGGGTTTTCCCTCAACCCAATACGAGCAAATGCTGGGTAACTTTCGGTGCTGGACCCCGGACTCATTTCACCGGCATTGTCATCTTCATTTCATTCAGACGCTAAATAACCTAGATGTTGATACAGCGTCGTAAAATAACCCAAGAAAATAAAATAAAAACCACATAAAATCGAGGAAGAAAAGTGAGTCCAGTTGCAAGAGAAGTTAAATCCCTACTGTTGTCAATTGCAATTGAAATTATATCCATCAGTCAGATTTACAATTGCAAAAACAGCTAAATCATTATGATGAAATGGCAACCTCAAACTTGAAGTTGCAAAAGTAGCTACATCCTTTTTGTATAACCATCAGGCAAATTTATTTTCATTGACTATTACACTTTTACTAAGTCATACTACTTCTGACCAATAAAACGGTACAAAAGAACGTCTTTCAACCAATCATGGCTGCTTATCACACAATTTTATCGCTTCCTTAGCATTTGTTTAATTTTATCGCTTCCTTAGCATTTGTTTGTTTTTATCACTACCCTAGCATTTGTTTCTTTGTTTGCCAACATTTCAAACTGCAAATTCTTTACGGTACTATAAAACATGCTTTGCGATCGTAAGCTTTGCACGTCGGCCATATTGAGGCCTATTGTGCACCCCGAATTGTATGGGATGAATGAGGTTTACCAGTCCACCGGCCGCATGTGACCCCTCACCCGCTCATCCAATGGGGGCCTCCGCTCTAAGTTCATACCGCCAAAGTGACCAAGCAGCACAGGATCCATTCTAACGGCCCTTTCAAGGTGTCGAAGTGCCCTTGGAAGTGCTCTTCAGGAATGAACCCTGGCAGAGATATTGCGGAAGACTCGGAACCCAGGAACGGTTGCGGAGAGAACGCCCCCTCCCGTAAGCGGATGAAGACATGCGTCTTGACCTGAATATATCTATGGAATGATATGAGAAAGATGAAGATATGATATTAAATCTAAATTCTTTTTCTACACGGGAAGGGAAGGGAAAACGGACCGAGGCAATGAAAATTCCAACTCGGCATTTGCCTAAGTAACTGTGGAAAACAACGGAAAAACCACAGTTAGGTTGGTCGGTCCGGGAATCGAACCATGGAACTCCCGAGTGCGAATCCCATGCGATACGCATGACCCAACTCGGTCGGTTAGCAGTTATTTTGTAGAGGAGATAAAAAGATTAAAATATAGTTGTAAGCATGAAAATTTAAATACTTAGGTATGAAAGATAGATTTCAATTTTTAAAATTACCCGTTTTTGTTTATTTTATCAGAAAGCCAATATATTGACAGAAATATAATTATCTCCTTTGTGTTCAGCTATCGCAATTTCATTTCTTGTTATCGGTAATTAGTTTTTAATTATTTTAGACACAATTTTGTGAAAACATATGCTTGAAATTCTTAAATAATTGACTCATAATAATCATGTTCAGATGCTCTAAAATTCCTTTCACATGATCAAATTACTCTACTTTTCTTTTCCGGAGAGGCTTACGCCACTCCGGTAACAGGGCCTATGTGAGGGAGCAATGAACCTCCGGGTTCACTGAAAGCCATTTGTAAGTAAATATGACAGCAAGAAGGCTTTGTTTTCCATTAATTTTATTAATGCATAATAATTTAATTTAAAATGACTGGCTAAGGGAATTTAATCTTAATAATACTCAAATTTCATGCATATTAAAGAAACTTAACCTCACCTATATACTGACTACCTCATACAGTATATTGCAGACTACAGTTATAGCTATATTTTAAGAATATTAAACTTATTTCAAAGTTTTCCGTGTATAAAATCTCAAGCGAACAGGAAGTACTAGAAGAACTGGTAAACCTCGCTATCTCGGTTTTGCTAGAGTTCTTTACACTTTCGGAAGTATTGATTCCAAAACCGTCCTTTTGCGAAAACGAAACCTCGTTTTGAATTCAGGATCATTATAAAACTCAAAGCGACCCATGATGTTTCGCAAATAACACTTTTGGGCGCAAATTCCCTGCATTTCAATAACTTCCTTGGCCAGTTCTTCATAAACGTTATTAATTTTTAGGTTAAAACTGACATAAGTCAGGGGTTTCCTTGACTTGATAAAGTTTAACTTATTTCTTAACATAAGTCGCACTTGAGTCACTATGAATTGCAATAAATTCACCTTCATGAAGTCAGACTTTGTAAAGTAAAGCTCATAATATAATCATGACTTATAATCAGTACGACTTATTTGGACCGAAATCTGCAATTGAGACGAGTTCGACTTATATATAAGTATGATTTATCTCGGCTATGAATACCGGCCTAAGACCTTCATCAGCCTCCCCCTCCCTTTGAAAAATACAAGTGGGCGCCCTTGCCTAAAGCCTCGTTCACACTTTTCAAGTAACTTGAATTCAAGTCACTTGAAAGACGAACTTAAAATGTGCGAACTATGTTTCAAGTTGACTTGAAATCAATTAACGGCTTGAATTCAAATTTCATGTGAAGTTGGATCCCTTTCTACTTTTTACTTGACTTGAAAAGTGTGAACGTCACTTGATAACTTGAATTTAAGGAGAAAAGAGCGGAAATTTAAATTAACAGCTATTTTAAGAGCGTTAAAGTAACAGCTGATTGTTTTTCAGTTCTACTAGGAACGTAAAAATAATAGCAAATAGCAGTAAGTGAAATAATGACCAAATATTTGAGTTTCTGAAGTTGTATAAAATTCACGAAGGCCTGCGGATTATAGAAACTGCAAAGTTTCGTAATAGAAATGCAAAGGAAGCTGCAAAGAAAGGAAGAGTTCATTGAAGAACTGAACAGCAGAGATTTTAACGTGGACACAGATGAGATAGCCTATGAAAAATAATACAAAACTATTAAAGTGTAGATAGAAAAGAAGTGAGGAAGATAGGAGGGATTAAGAAGAGAAGAGCGTTGCTTGAAGGGATGATATTTATCGCCGAAACTGGCATGGTTCAATGTGGTTGATAGATTTTTGTGGGGGAACTGTAACAGCTTCAAGATAATCATTTTCAATTATGGTAAATCAGACTCGCTTATGTTTTTATTACATTTGCGATAAGAATTATTAAATCTGCTTGAAGATTTCACTTATTCTATTTGTAATAGTCAATGGCCGTGTATTTCTCTTATTAATCTAATTCCTAACCCATACTGAACAACGCGTTTTCCAATTCTTCAACATATTTATCATTTCCCTGGCACGGAGACTTGCTACTGCAGAAATTCCTAATTGCACAACATCCATGGACGCCATTTTATCCTACTTGAAAACAAAATAACTTGAATATGTCTGAACGGCGACTTGAATTTAGGTACTTGAAATCACGTGACTTGAATTCAAGTTACTTGAAAAATGTGAACGAGGCTTAAGACCCATTCCGGGTGCAGGCAGTCCAGACCGCGAAAAGCCAAATCAAAGCAAAATTTACCTAAATCAGCGAAAGACATATCGTAATAAATTATGACCTGTTAACTGTACCTAATCTTAGTCCCCACGCTGTTAAATCTCTCTCCTCAACAAAAAATACTAGTCTGAAGCTTGTATTCTTCAAGTACACTTTTACTTACAAGCACGAAATTTCTCGGCCTTCAAGTCCGTATCAGCCACAACATCCTTGGCAGCACGTTTATACACAACTAATGTTTTTGCACTACACACGACTGATTCTTGGAACTGTCGGTGAGAACAGAAAGAAGAGAAGCAGCACGTGAATTGGATGCTCGCAGCTACAAGTCAACGGCCAGGTGCATTTGCGAGGTCCGCTCTGTCGTCATACCTCTCGCATTGCTAATTCAAATAACTGCTCATTACACTTATTCGCATGTTCAGTTTCAATATTTACGATTTCTTCCACAGACAGTAACGTTGTTACTGACCATCTCGAGACAGAGAAAGCGAGACTACACTAAGTTTTCATGATCCCCATTTCACACAAGAGGTGTGATCAACTGTCAGCATATAAATTTGCCCCTCCCAGCTCCCCTCTATTCAGTTTCTCACTGCCTCTTCCCCACTCTACTCTTAAATGTACCCCCAGTTTATGTAGACAAAATATTTTTACAGCAATAACAACGGATAACATTTCTCAAAAGCTGTATTGTTGTCTGCTTGGCAGGCATTTTTGAGGGCAGGAACCAATACGGATTCTTGAACTTAGGTCTACATTAGCCCATTGTGCGCCCTAAATATGTGGTTACTGTCCAAGTCAGATAGACGGCCCGGTGGCGTTCGTGAATCCGACGCCGACAGGTTAGCTATCCTGCCTCAAACCTGATAGAGCCAGGTCTCATCCAAGACAAGTATCTTCTGTGAAGACTTGATTTGGGAATTTTGGATCCCCAAAATGATTATGTGACCAGTTTTTTTAATTTGTTTTATTATAATTAAATTCAGGTCTGAAGGGGTTAAAGTATAGAAACCGAGTAAAATAGTCGTTTATATTATATACACAACTTATACACACACACACACACACACATATATATATAGTTATATACTATAGGGGAACAGGAGATCTCGGAGAAAACCCCTGTGTTACGGGCTTGCTCAACACAAGTTATAAATCGTGAGTACGCCGGGGATCGAACCCGGGCCCACAGGGTTATAAGTTCAGCGCTCTAGCCACTAATTTATATAATATTGTTTATTACAAGAAAAATACAATACGAAGAAATTGTAAATGAACAAGATTCTAGTACTCCCCTGAAAAGTAGACAGAGTCTTAACTGAAGCACAAAGCTACTATTGTTCGGGATGATTTAGGGTACATGCAAATAAGTAAAATCAAGAGATTTGTTAATTTGAGGTTAATGTCTTCAAGTTAAACTTGTCATGAACAGCTTTAAATTAAAAAGTAGTCTAGATGGAGCTAAACTTCCCGAGGAGAGGAAATTTCTCCTTCGGAGAACACGTTGAATTCGTCATTGCTTAGAGAAGATGAAGAAAATCTGAGAAGAATAAAAGTTTTTCATATTTTTGCTTTAAAGACTGAATATTATTTTAATTATTGAAAGAATTTGATTAAGATTATTTGTTTTCCTGTTGGAAGTGAGAGAGACAATGTTTTTAATTTAGAGGAGACATTCGGGAAGAGTATAACTTAATTAAGGTGGGTAACCCTGAAGAGGAACGCATTAATCCCACTCCTTGATTTTACGATGACATGCTAATTAAATACAATTTTTCCAGTTTTAGTGAATATACTTTCTTGTTTTCGTCATGTGATCTGCTGCTTAGTTACGTTACTTTGTTGTTTTTCGTATTCCACAACTTTTAATTCCAACGCCACACTGTACGAAATTGTTTTCTGTACATGTTACACTGTTTGTAGATTTAATTATCATACTTTACCACTGCATGACACTAGTTACAGCAAACAAACAACGAATGAACAACAAAACAAGTACAAGAAGGGATGAAAGAAGCGCACTATTTTTTTCTCCTATTCACTGTACGAGTATCTAACTGGCTTCCTTGGTATACTGAATCTTGGTAGGTAGTCTATGTACAATGGACTTTCCGACCATAACAAGTAGACCTGCTTGAAATTTAAATATTTGTTCCTTCCTTTTATGATCTGAAAAGTATTGTCTGGTTTTTAATATCTGATAAATAGTAGTGCTGGCGGTAGGAGCTTTTGCATGCTAATTCGCGCGTGGGCTCGATTCCCGCTTGGGATGATTACTCGGTTGAATTTTTCCCGAGCTTCTGCCAACCATAAGGGGAAAGTCAGATAATGTAATGTCGAATCCTCGGCCTTATGTTGCCAAATATCATTTCGCTATCACAAATTCCATCGGCGCTTGAATAACCTAATAAAATATGTGCAACAATTCTAAGGGCCGATTGTATAAACCATTTAATCTTAGATCAGAGGTTAAATTGATCCTCATTCTAGCTGAACTTGGAATTTTGTGTTGTATAAAGTCTAATCTGAGATTAATTTGTCTTAAACTAAAGTCAACTTTGACTGAAGAAATTTCTCCGATTAAGTTAGATGATCTAAGTTCAGTTATTTCTTTTCTGTGTGAAATATACGAGTGACAGATTGTGCAAATAAAATATCCATTATTATTATTATTATTATTATTATTATTATTATTATTATTATTATTATTATTATTATTATTAATAGATATGGTAGATGCATTTAAATACACAAACAATCTTATATTTTATAAGGCTCTATCGTGTTCAGCAGTATCAAATAACATAACCTATAATTATATTATGTTTATAACAACTATTAATTATTAATGGATATGATAGGTACATTCATAAATTTTCAATTAATTTTATTACTAAACGAAAATTGTCGTTTTATAAAGCTTTATTATGTTTAGCAGTATCAAACACCATAAGATAACAATTTGGAGAACGGTCAACCTTCTTCTTATTGTCCGCCATTATTTACAATGCACAAAACAAACCAGTGTCTCCAACAGAGTGTACGGAAAGTCGTCAAAAAGTAGTTGTAAAGTCGCTAGATTTCTCATTATCAACAAAGAAAGATTAAATTTTGTCACTATGGGGTGTTAAAAAGGGCGCTAAATCCTTATTTAAGCAACATAAAAGTTAAAAAAAAAATTGTTGTTGAAAAAGAGTTAAAGTCGCTAGATTGGCAACACTGAACAAACTTGTACAACATGGTCCGTGCATCATATATTTCACTTATTTATGCGATGTTCCCAAATCCTTTTCACGTGAACTTAGATTGCATTTGAACCAAGGTAATTTGATCGCAGAAAAGTTTTATACAATAGAAGAAGTGTCTGAACTCGGTTCATGTTTTGATCTTCGATCAAAGTTGATCTTTAGTCAGGACGTTTTATACAATTGGGCCTAAGAGTATTGAAACGCAAAGCTTTGAAAATCACGCCAATAAAATTTAAAAGAAAATAGCGGTACCTATGCTGGCTTAAAATAAGGCCCGGATTTTATGTGGTTCGTTATTGTAAAATATCTTATCATCGGTTTCTTGGTAAAAGTGACCAAGTTCAAAATGCAAAATTGTTGGGAAAAATCATTTAAAGGTTTAATGATCCATCCAAAAATCACTGTACTTATTTAGATGTTGGTAATTAGTTATTTTGAAGGAAAATGTGCTATGTTATTAATGTTTAATATAACATCATGTCTTAAATTGTCATAGCTAATGCTTGGAAGCCTTCAATGCGACTTGGTCACTTTTATCAAGAAACCGACGATATACAGAATAAATACTTCGAAGCGGTAAGAAAATGAAAGTCAACTCAGACTTTTGCTTTTATGTTTAATTTTAAACACAAAGTAAACTGTAATGAACTTTCAAATGTGATTGTTAGAAATTTTCAAATTGAATAGGTTTTTTTTAAACCCCGTAAGTTACTCATTTTGTCATTTTCATTTTATGTGAAATAATGAAAGTCGCAAACTAGACCCATCATTTTATGTTGAAACACCGCAAGTCTGGCGTACAGAATGCTTGTGAGGACAAAGCATTTAGTTGCTTTGATTCTGAAACTCCTTAAGCACGGACTTAAGTGGTTTCTCGACGTAACCATGTTTCACCGCTATAGAATGTGTTCCCTGTAGGCAGCTGTTGATAACATGCAAGTCACTCATACAGTAAAGCAAGTTGTATTTAATTTGTTGTAGTATTTTTTCTGATTGTTTATACTATAGAAACAAGTTTTCAGCGGGCGACATTGAGAAAAATAAATTCGTTAAAAAGAAAAGGAGAGACTAAAAATAATCATTTGTATAAGTGTGAAAAGATTAAGACAGTCATTGTGATGCCAGAAAAAATAGCATACTTGCAAGTATCCCACCAAATGTAAAGAAAATAGAGGATTTTAGAAAATGTCAGGGATATTTACCTAACAAGAGGAAATTCAAAGTTTCCCGAAGAGTGTGTATGATTGAGACATAACTGAAGAAAGAAGAATTGAGAATCTTCATTCCTTAAACATTTTCTGTCCAGTTTCATGAATTATTTTATTCTCATGTGCCTCAGCACAATTTATTAATAATTTAAATATTTATAACATTTTGTGTACTTGAACAATGCAAGTAAACAATGCAACGCATATGTTAGTTTATAAACGAAGTCTGAATTTATTGATTTTCTTAATATAATAACAAAATATTGTGCATTACTTTTTGAAATTCCTTAAATAATGAACATTTTAACTTATCTAGTAGCAAATTTAATATTATATAGACGTTAATGGCTTGCTTCCGTGACTTATTTACTCAGGGTGCTATTCATAGACATTTCGCTAGCCCGCGCTACGAGCGTGCTAAACTAGCCCCGGCTATCGACTGATTACTTGTACAGGATTCATATCATATCATATCGCTAACACTGGTTTATGAATACGAAAAACGTTAGTTCGCTGATCATCCACTGGAAGCCCGCGCTAAGAATGTCCATGAATATGGCCCTTAATATTTAACTTTCAGAAGCATAAATGTTTACAAATACATCCTAGTTTATAAATTATTCTGTCCCCTCTGCTGTACAATTCTTGACTTACCGGGTTTCGAAAATAACCGATTCAATTATTTTACAATTATAATTATGAAGGCAAGACCCTCGCCAATATTTAAAAAAAATTCCGGTTCTTTACGCACTTCGTTATCTTTTTGTCACGTAGATATAAATATAATTCCACATAATTGTTAGCCTACTGCTTAATTTACTAGAATTTCAATCCTTGTAACTTCACTGTCGTTTAATATTGCACACCATAGTGAAATTGTCATTAAAGAATAGTAGGCCTATATATAAGTTATAGTTACTGGAACAATCTTGAAAAGAAGGAAGAAATCTCAACGCTACATTTTCGTTGTTTGCAATAATTACTGGTCATGTTCAGCTGGAATATCTCTTACTGAAGTATGTTCTTTCCCACACAAACCAGGGCTACTTACATCTTTAAATATTAGTGACATACCTAAAACAAAACAAAATGTGTAGTTTTTGTTTCCGTTCAATCTGAAGTTCGCGGGTTCAAAACCAGTTCAAACCGACGGATTCGAAAGAGCGATAAAATTAGTAGCATGGCCCCCTCCGGGAGGAAAGTAGAGATGTGTTTCGTGTCGTGTGTGGTACATGAAAAGAGCCCTGTTCTTGACAGAAAGCTCCAGGCAAAATTTGTCGGCCATTTCTGGCTCACTTCAATTTCGACAGTGAATAACCTCTGCAGCTAAACGTCCATAAATAATAAAAGCCTACTATTACTAATATTACTGTAGTCTTCTTTTGAGAAGATTAACTCCATATGTAGATGAAATTATTGGGGATCATCAGTATGGTTTTAGGCGTAATAGATCAACTATTGACCAGATATTTTGTATTCGACAGATAATGGAGAAAAAATGGGAGTATAAGGGTACAGTGCATCAGTTATTCATAGATTTCAAAAAGGCATATGACTCGGTTAAGAGAGAAGTTTTATATGAAATTCTTATTGAATTTGGTATTCCCAAGAAACTAGTTCGATTAATTAAAATGTGTCTCAGTGAAATGTATAGCAGAGTTCGTATAGGTCAGTTTCTGTCAGATGCGTTTCCAATTCACTGTGGGCTAAAGCAAGGAGATGCACTATCACCTCTCCTTTTTAACTTTGCTCTAGACCTAGAGTATGCCATTAAGAAAGTCCAGGATAACAGAGAGGGTTTGGAATTGAACGGGTTACATCAGCTGCTTGTCTATGCGGATGACGTGAATATGTTAGGAGAAAATCCACAAACGATTAGGGAAAACACGGGAATTTTACTGGAAGCAAGTAAAGAGATAGGTTTGGAAGTAAATCCCGAAAAGACGAAGTATATGATTATGTCTCGTGACGATAATATTGTACGAAATGGAAATATAAAAATTGGAAATTTATCTTTTGAAGAGGTGGAGAAGTTCATATATCTTGGAGCAACAGTAACAAATATAAATGATACTCGGGAGGAAATTAAACACAGAATAAATATGGGAAATGCCTGTTATTATTCGGTTGAGAAGCTGTTATCATCCAGTCTGCTGTCAAAAAATCTGGAAGTTAGAATTTATAAAACAGTTATAGGCCTATTACCGGTTGTTCTTTATGGTTGTGAAACTTGGACTCTCACTTTGAGAGAGTAACATAGGTTAAGGGTGTTTGAGAAGAAGATGTTTAGGAAAATATTTGGGGCTAAAAGGGATGAAGTTACAGGAGAATGGAGAATATTACACAACACAGAACTGCACGTATTGTATTCTTCACCTGATATAATTAGGAACATTAAATCCAGACGTTTGAGATGGGCAGGGCATGTAGCACGTATGGGCGAATCCAAAAATGCATATAGAGTGTTAGTTGGGAGGCCGGAGGGAAAAAGACCTTTAGGGAGGCCGAGACGTAGATGGGAAGATAAAATTAAAATGGATTTGAGGGAGGTGGGATATGATGGTAGAGAATGGATTAATCTTGTTCGGGATAGGGACCAATGGCGGGCTTAAATGAGGGCAGGTTCCTTAAAAGCCAGTAAGTAAGTAAGTAAGTAAGTAAGTAACTGTAGTCTATTTGGAACACGCTGAGAGTAAGCATCAACAACACTCACCCGAACCTCAGACCGCCATTCGACTCTGCCAGGTTGATGCAAATGGAAGCATGTAAGCCACATGTATCAGAGTCGAACAACAAGCTGAAGGCCCATTGGGTGCGAGTCGAATGGTGAGCTGAGGGTCGGGTGAGTGTTGTTGATGCTTGGTCTCAGTGTGTTCCAAACTGACCTTTTTAAATACTACTGTAGATGTATTATACGGGACTCACCTCACCGGCCCTGTGAAGAATGCAAAAGGAATGCATCAAATGTTACTCATTCCAAAGTTACTTGAGACGACGACCCTATTCGCCAGCTTCCGAATTGTACAGTACAAGCTTCATAAAAAAACATTAAGGAATCACTATACCTACATGTATTAACCCCTGAGGTAGCTGAATGGTCAGACCTGTCAACACCTCTTATCAATTCCCTACATCCCCACTCCCAGCTTCTCCTGTAATGTTCTCCTCCGGCTAGGGCCGGTGAGGTGAGTCCAACACTGTAGATGTAACACGTACATAGTAATACGCCACTGCACAACACTTCTGGCGCATATGCCATTTCTATGATGTCATAGTATCTATGATTTGTTGACGTAGTAAGTGGGGAGGTCATACCTGTGTGGGTGTGTATCAGAGACGGATTGTGTAATTCTTTGCTGGAAATAATGTTTAGTAGTTCGTTCACTTATATTTTATATGGAAATACACACCGTGTAAACTAATCATTCATGTAGGGGTTTATTCACGTTAGCTACATTATAAATTTATTTACATGCCAATTCCTCGTTAGTAATGAATACAATGGACCTATGTTGTCTTGTTCATTAATTCGGTCCTGTGAGTGTGACATAACACATGATTTTAGTTTATAAATCCCCCGTTGTTCCTTAATCCTATCTTAGGCATCGCCTGTTATGACATAGCTGTTATCCTGTTCCTTTATCAGTTATAGATCAGAGGAACTGTCTTCTTAACAGTGCAAAATTAATTAATTAAAAGTCTTATTTGACATTCTATAAAATCATCAACCTCTATTATTTTCTTTCTTTCACGAGATTTATCTTCAGGTCTACAAAAATTCAAGCATCCCTTATCTTGCACAGCAGTCATGTCTTCTTTTATTATTTTTGTAACGAAACTCTTTGACACGCCAGCAGGTCAGTCTTCACCCAGAAAAAAAGAAGAAATACGCGTCCTTAGATAACAGAATTGCAAGAATTGTCGATAGGTATGATGTCTATAGAACAGAAGATAACATCCTTGGTTACCTACGTGCCATAGGTCATAAATTCGGAGAAATTTTTGTTGGAACTCCATAAAAACAGGATTAAAGTATGCAACTTCAAAATCCATGTTAATACAGAGCATTAAAATAATTATACAATGATGGTTTTGGACTCATAATAAAAACAGCCTAAATGTAATTTTCTGCATTATTTTGGTGACGAAATCTCCTCAGTATAAAAAATATGATAACAAAATATATATGATGACGAAATATCTTCGGTGAAAAAATCTCCTCAGTGACAAAAAACATGATGACAAAATGTATTTGATGACCAAAAAACTAATGACGAAAAGTAAGTGACAAACCATAACGGTGACGAAATTTCCTGTTACGAAATGCCCTAGATTCTAGAGGTCCTGGGTCCTGGGCACATATTTTCCTGTTAGAGTGTAAAGGGACTAACAAATGCTAGTCATTAGAAAATTTTCAAAATTCAATTAAAATATAGGGTATATATATATATATATATATATATATATATATATATATATATATATATATATATATTGATAATGTAAGTCTAAATGCTCTGGATCCCTATTGTTGGAAGACTGCCTGGCCGATGCTTACTACATAATTACCATATAATGTTATATTCGTTACTCCATGATACAGTTAGTGTGACGTGTATGTTTTACTGTTATAAATGTCAAATAACTTTTTTCGAACAAAAGTGAACATTTCCCTCACATTTCCAAACACAACTGGACATTTCCAAAATATTTTTGTCTATAAAATGTACAGAAAATAACTAAAATCGTGATTACTGGCACCATTATAACATGCACGACAGATCAAAATTACGTTCACTTTGGACTACAGTGAAGTCTCCATACACGTTTTTCTACTTCCTGAAAAAAAAAACACTATTTTGGAAATGATCGGTTTTGTTCGCAACCTCCACAACTATAATTATTACTACTGCTGCTAGTACTACTACTATTACTAATACTATTAATATCCGTATTAGCGAAGACTTATGTTTTTAAATTAGAAGATAAAAGAAAACTATAAAATGTTATACTCGTAACTTCATATAAACACCCAGACTATAAGTTACTTAAAGAAGTGAACATTTCACATTAAGTTGAAAAGAAAAAATCTCGTCAGAAGATTCGATGGCGGTACACACACTTCTGGTTCAGATATATACGAATAGAACTGGATATATCCAACTCAATAAAAATACAATATAAACAAAACAGAAATAAAGAACGCAACAGAGAAACTTCACAAAACAACACTAAATTACAAACCCAGAGGACATCGCAATGTCGGACGCCCTCTGGCGAGGTGGAAGAAAGAATTCTCTTGAAGTTGGGAACAGGCCAACAGACCTAACTCTTGACGTAGATGATGATGAATTATTGATGATACCGCCTTGCTTTAACTCTTGTATGAACACGCAACGTTCAGAGCACCAATATCGCCACTAAGATTCGAACTTATATAAAACTCAAATCCACGCCACGATTTACACACACTTCACAATCGCCTCTGGTTTATTTCTTGAGTACAAATGAACCCGCGATGAAGGATACCTAAACAAATGAAGCCGACTGCATCATGGCACCACTTAAACTCGCTGAAAACGTATGCTATTCGTTTTTATCGAGCGAATTAAGAAAGCAACTGAACTGAATTCGACGAGATACTTTCTAAGTAGTACAGGTCGAATAAATTGCTAATAACCTTGTTAGAAAATAGAAGTATGCTTAATTAATGCCGTGAAGACATAAATCATATTGCGTCGATCGCAACGCTCCACGCCGGCCTTCGAGGCGGTGGGCGGCGGCCAGGGAGGCGTTTCAGTCATTTGTTTGGTGTTGCTTTCAACAGCGGTGTAGTGGAGGTAATAGGGTGGTCGCGAGTCGACAGAGGAAGAGATCGTGAACATACTGTTATTTGATTGGAGAAATCTCCTGCCCAGAATTGAGTTTTTTTATTAATCGTTCTGACCTTTCTTTATTAATTTCATAAAATATTAATCAATATCTAATTTTAATTGTAGATGAAATTATCGGGGATCATCAGTGTGGTTTTAGGCGTAATAGATCAACTATTGACCAGATACTGTATTTTGTATTCGACAGATAATGGAGAAAAAATGGGAGTATAAGGGTACAGTACATCAGTTATTCATAGATTTCAAAAAGGCATATGACTCGGTTAAGAGAGAAGTTTTATATGATATTCTTATTGAATTTGGTATTCCCAAGAAACTAGTTCGATTAATTAAAATGTGTCTCAGTGAAACGTACAGCAGAGTCCGTATAGGTCAGTTTCTGTCAGATACGTTTCCAATTCACTGTGGGCTGAAGCAAGGAGATGCACTATCACCTTTACTTTTTAACTTTGCTCTAGAGTATGCCATTAGGAAAGTCCAAGATAACAGAGAGGGTTTGGAATTGAACGGGTTACATCAGCTGCTTGTCTATGCGGATGACGTGAATATGTTAGGAGAAAATCCACAAACGATTAGGGAAAACACGGAAAGTTTACTGGAAGCAAGTAAAGAGATAGGTTTGGAAGTAAATCCCGAAAATACAAAGTATATGATTATGCCTCGTGACGAGAATATTGTACGAAATGGAAATATAAAAATTGGAAATTTATCTTTTGAAGAGGTGGAGAAATTCAAATATCTGGGAGCAACAGTAACAAATATAAATGATACTCGGGAAGAAATTAAACACAGAATAAATATGGGAAATGTCTGTTATTATTCGGTTGAGAAACTTTTATCATCCAGTCTGCTGTCAAAAAATCTGAAAGTTAGAATTTATAAAACAGTTATATTACCGGTTGTTCTGTATGGTTGTGAAACTTGGACTCTCACTTTGAGAGAGGAACATAGGTTAAGGGTGTTTGAGAATAAGGTGCTTAGGAAAATATTTGGGGCTAAGAGGGATGAAGTTACAGGAGAATGGAGAAAGTTACACAACACAGAACTGCACGCATTGTATTCTTCACCTGGCATAATTAGGAACATTAAATCCAGACGTTTGAGATGGGCAGGGCATGTAGCACGTATGGGCGAATCCAGAAATGCATATAGAGTGTTAGTTGGGAGGCCGGAGGGAAAAAGACCTTTAGGGAGGCCGAGACGTCGATGGGAAGATAATATTAAAATGGATTTGAGGGAGGTGAGATATGATGATAGAGACTGGATTAATCTTGCTCAGGATAGGGACCAATGGCGGGCTTATGTGAGGGCGGCAATGAACCTTCGGGTTCCTTAAAAGCCAGTAAGTAAGTAAGTAAGTAAGTAAGTAAGTAAGTAAGTAAGTAAGTAAGTAAGTAAGTAAGTAAGTAAGTAAGTAAGTACGTAAGTATGTAAGTAAGAAAGAAAGTAAGTAAGTATGTAATTTTAATACATTGTGTTCGCAGAAGAATGGCGGCATTTCAAAACCGTGTATTTTCTGTATTTCGAAAATTATAGTAAATTTATGGCAAGTCTCTATCGGAAATGTTAATGTAGGCTCTCACTTACCGAAACGGATCTGTATGGGTGATTGGATTTTTATTTTTTGCATTATTTTAAATGGAGCATCGCCCACTTGGCCGTATTGCCTCTGTCCGCATGATCGGATTCCGTCCAGAATTCTGGCCGTAGAATTCCGTACGGTCCAAGACCGAAATAAAGAATGTCATGACCAGGCTTCGGCCTAGGGACACAGAGTAACCAGTATGAGGTTTAGAGTACACGGAGTATAAATGACGTCATGACCCGTGTGCAGTCACCCGACTGCAACAGCACAAGTGGTTCCGTAATGTGCATTACCGTTGAGTGTAGGCCTATTGCTGCTTGGCTGCGGTACATGTAACAGGCTTCGGCGTAGGGACACCTGATTGAAGGTTACAACTCACGTTAATACTTTAATGTTAGACATTTATTGTCTACACTAGGAATGTACTGTATATACTGCATCTGTATAGAATGAAATATATTTTGTGCCGTACTGTAACGGACTGTTTACATGTTGAGACACGAAGTAACGGCGCTCTTCATCTCCCACTCCATTCGACCAACACAACACTATCTTCCGTGCGTTCTGAACTTCATGCGTTTCTGTGCCCAGGACCGAGCCTGGTCATGACATTTATATCGATTGCAAGGCTTCCATTCGCGGTAATATTTAAGGTACCGGTATAATGAAATTGATGACGCGCAGCTTATTTTATTAAGTCCAACAGTATGAAGAGCTTTAAACTTCATGAAATTAGAATTATAGCAAAGTAAAAAGGTAGATACTCACATACCGGAAAAAATTCGTTCGTCGCGTTCGGATTTTTATTATAGTATCGCTCACTTGTCCGCATTTCCGAATGAATCATCAAATAGTGTTGTAATTTACCGCTAGAACACATTATTTCATTGTAGTGTTCTGAACTGAACCTGGAAATGAAATTAAAAGCTCTGTAACTTAAATAAACTATGAAGGACATACTTGGATAATTTAGTATTTTCCCAATCTCATCTCATACGTTCTTTCTCCATATTACATTGCTATAATTATAATTTCATAAATTATAAAGCTCTTCATACTGTTGGACTTAATAAAATAAGCTTCTCGTCACCCATTTCATTATACATTCAATATTACCGCGATTAGAGGCCTTGTAATCGATATATTTGCCATGACATTCTATATTTCTATCTTGGACCGTATGGAAATCCGTTTAGAATTCTCTGGCAAGAATTCTGATCGGAATCCAGTCATGCGGACAGAGGCGATACGGCCAAGTGGGCGATGCTCCATTTAAAATAATGTTAAGAATAAAAACCTGAACGCGCCGTACGGATTCGTTCAAAATAGATTTGAATTATTTTAGTTTTATTTTGAAAAATTTGTTAATAAATAGGCCTAAACATTTGGAAAGGTGTCAGGTTATAGCCTACTGCGCATTTATTCCTGAATGGGTAGTGTCATTCACAATATAGCAATATTTCAAATTGTTTCTGTTCTATTGTGTAAAAAAAAAATGTTAAGGATTATTGTCAAGTAGGATACCTTCAAAGAAATATTATTTAACATGATTGTCGAAACATTTTTCAAAAATAAATGATCCTAGTATGGCTATGTATAGCCTAGTATTAACTTTACATTACTGTAGTAACTTATTCCCTGTACAACGTACACCACTGACTGAGAGTTTGTCTTACGCTCACTCAAACAACAGCGCTCGCGAAGTGCACTCTGATAGACAACAGTTCGTAACTTTGCCGTGTCCTTGACATATCATCCACACCTGTGGAGGAACGGTTTGCGCGTCTGGCCGCGAAAACAGGTGGCCCGGGTTCGATTTCTGGTCGGGGTAAGTCACCTGGTTGAGATTTTTTCCGGGGTTTTCCCTCAATCCAATATGAGCAAATGCTGGGTAACTTTCGCTGCTGGACCCCGGACTCATTTCACTGGCATTATCACCTTCATCTCATTCAGACGCTAAATATCCTAAGATGTTGATAAAGCGTTGTAAAATAACCTTACTTACTTACTGGCTTTTAAGGAACCCGGAGGTTCATTGCCGCCCTCACATAAGCCCGCCATTGGTCCCTATCCTGAGCAAAATTAATCCATTCTCTATCATCATATCCCACCTCCCTCAAATCCATTTTAATATTATCTTCCCATCTACGTCTCGGCCTCCCTAAAGGTCTTTTTCCCTCCGGCCTCCCAACTAACACTCTACATGCATTTCTGGATTCGCCCATACGTGCTACATGCCCTGCCCATCTCAAACGTCTGGATTTTATGTTCCTAATTATGTCAGGTGAAGAATACAATGCGTGCAGTTCTGTGTTGTGTAACTTTCTCCATTCTCCTGTAACTTCATCCCTCTTAGCCCCAAATATTTTCCTAAGCACCTTCTTCTCAAACACCCTTAATCTCTGTTCCTCTCTCAAAGTGAGAGTCCAAGTTTCACAACCATACAAAACAACCGGTAATATAACTGTTTTATAAATTCTAACTTTCAGATTTTTCGACAGCAGACTGGATGATAAAAGTTTCTCAACCGAATAATAACAGGCATTTCCCATATTTATTCTGTGTTTAATTTCTTCCCGAGTATCATGGTATATTTGTTACTGTTGCTCCAAGATATTTGAACTTCTCCACCTCTTCAAAAGATAAATTTCCAATTTTTATATTTCCATTTCGTACAATATTCCCGTCACGAGACATAATCATATACTTTGTCCTTTCGGGATTTACTTCCAAACCTATCTCTTTACTTGCTTCCAGTAAAATTCCCGTGTTTTCCCTAATCGTTTGTGGATTTTCTCCTAGCATATTCACTTCATCCGCATAGACAAGCAGCTGATGTAACCCGTTCAATTCCAAACCCTCTCTGTTATCTTGGACTTTCCTAATGGCATACTGTAGAGCAAAGTTAAAAAGTAAAGGTGATAGTGCATCTCCTTGAATTTGAAACGCATCTGACAGAAACTGACCTATACGAACTCTGCTGTACGTTTCACTGAGACAGATTTTAATTAATCGAACTAGTTTCTTGGTAATACCAAATTCCATAAGAATATCATATAAAACTTCTCTCTTAACTGAGTCATATGCCTTTTTGAAATCCATGAATAACTGATGCACTGTAGCCTTATACTCCCATTTTTTCTCCATTACGTAAAATAACCTACTAAAATAAAAATAAATCCTTGACATACCTGGTATACAGCCTCAATTGATATCAAATTTTACATTACTGTGTTCTACATTTCACTCTATACCTCAGGCCGGAGGGCCACACTAAAATAACGTGACGAAAGGAAGGGCTCATAATCAAAATGGCTGAGAAACACTGTAGTAGACGAGTCACAGATCTACATAAGATACACTGGAACTCCCAACATTCTTGCTTGTCTTAAAAAAAAAAAAAAACATCACGACGATTGTATATATATGAGGTACGGCAGACCACCACCAGAGGTACGCTATACGGATTTGATGGCTGGAGAGGAATGCTTAGTCTGGTGAATGGTGGAGTCGAGTTAGCAGGACAGCGCAATTGGCAAACCCCCTAGTTAAGTGCATTCTCACCGCTACCAGCTGACTACACTAAAGTCCGCTACGTACCCAAGTTCCTGCATAGGCAACCCAACATGCCGTTAGGCTAGGCCCTTCCGCAGTCTGTACGTACGATTTCAATAAAGAAATTACGTAATTTAATATGAGCTCTCAACATGAAACTGATGCTGCCAAATTAATTTAAAGTTGTGTTTTCTTGTCGGTTAATAGCAGTAATGTATACAAACTGGATTTATGAATAACACATGCAAATTGACACGCCTACAAGCATAGAATTACGAGTGCGGAACTTCTTACTTGTAACATATCCCTTTATATATTCCTTATATTATCTCTCCCAAGGTTTGGTGAGGTAGCAGTCCTATCACTAAAAGTTAAAATAAAATTTCTGACTAACGCGTGTTTTCGGAACATCACTTTAGAACAGGCCTACACAAATAGCGCTCAACGAGCGCGCGCGCTCCTTCGGAGGGGGAGAGCCGTGCTTACCGCTCGCCGAAACAGAGAGGAAGATACGTCAGAATAACATAGACTTGCTATAGGTAGAGGAGAGGGAAACGACCACTCAGTTATCTAGTGGAGTGCAGTGTTTAGGCCTATTCTCAGTAACTGTTTCACGTTGCTTACCTACTGTTACAGTACAGTATGGAAGAATCTAAAAGACGGAACATAACATTTAACATTTAACGATTTACAGCTCGAACTTATTGATCTTCAATGTAACATTAGGGCTAAGGATCGTTTTAATAATACTACTAGCGTGGTTGAGTTTTACAAGACTAAACATTAGCAATAATATCCACGACTACACAGGCTGGTTGTGAAAATGATTGCTATGTTTGGCTCAACATTTATATTTGTAAGCAACTGTTTTCTATAATCAACTTTAATAAAGGGAGACATCGAACATCTGTAACTGATGTTTCATTATGATCAGTAGGCTACTGTTCCTTTCAGCTGCCAACAGCATAAAACCTCGTTTTGATGTACTGATAAATAAAAATATAAAACAAAAATGATATTGTACATTTAAGTAGCTATAGAATTTCTATTACTTCTGTAAAATAAATATTTCTGTATTAATTAATAAGTCCAAGATAGTTTTACAAACACTGAACGGGAATTCATTTCATAAGCACTCGTAATAGTACTTCCTTTTGTGTTTATTTTGTACGAGATCCACCCCTTCTTCCAGTCCACCCTTATACAGAGCGCAGCTAATATCTGCATTCCGCTCATGAGCTGTGAGCCGGCTCGGAAAGCGCAAACCTTGTGCAGGCCTGCTTTAAAACGTATTCATGTCTCTGTCGGAACAATAAACCGGGCGCGTCGCCTCTTACACCAAGCAAACAGAACGGAATGTTGCTCCAAAATGTCGAATTTGTCATCTTGTGTGACAGTACAAATACACCACGCCTGAAACCTTGTCAATATAATCACTGATTTGTTAACTTTCCTTGAGTGCATTCTCTAATAAGTTTGAACAACTCCTATCTTAAGCCATTTCAATAAGAAGGCCGTTTAAATTTCAGAGATAACAGTAAGGCGGATTGGTTACCAGGAACAGACATGGGTACGGTAGCCTGGCCGGTCTATCGAATTCCCTCCTCCCCATTTCATGAATTTTTTAAGTGTATACTCGCGGAACAAATATAATTTTTGCGCTTTATTTCTGCTGTTGTGGGGAAAATCGAACTTCTATATTCTTCCTCTTTCAAGCCTCACTCTTTGTAGGCTACTTCATATATAAGGTGAGTCAAAAGTATGGCACAATGGTTGTAGCTAGCTTTTCTACTTTTATTTTTATTAAAAAATTATACATATAAGGCTTCAGGTTGAACCGTGAGTAATGTCATTAAATTCAGGAGCTTATTCTTTGAGATATTACAAATAAAAAAGTTTAATAAAAGTTTAAGTAACAAATACAAAGGATTGTCAGTGATGCGCGCTACATGGGAAGCCTATCTGCAGCAACTCAACATCAATACAAAGCTAGAAAACCTAAATGACCAGCACGTTAATGCTGTACGAGACTACGAAACTATAAGAACCCGTTGCTTGTCGGAACTGCAAGTGAGCAGAGATGAAGCTACAGGATCCGTGAAGCAATTAAGGCAACATCTTCGGTACCGTGAATTTAAAACCTGGTGTGCATACCCTCAGAAAGGAAAAGGAGTTGTATTGTTTGAAGAAGTACCTGCAGCCAACCCGTGGATCATCAAGTATGACGGATTATCAAGTTCTGAATGGAGAGAAATGCTAAAAATGACTGCGATGGTGGCACCAGTACGTTCTCTCCCTGGTCGCTCTACAGGCACAACTCACTGTAGGCACTGCAGTGAGTATGAAACTTTACCACATGTGCTTGGGAGTTGCCCACAGTGAGAAGTACTCAGAATAAAACGTCACAACATCATACGTTCTATGATCACAGATGCACTTCGATCCAAAATCTAGACGTTCACGAGGAAGTTCATTGTATTGCTGATGGTGGAAGCAATCGTAGGATCGATATCATAGCTATAAATAGGAATAAACTGTCAGCCGAAATAATTGATCCTACAATCAGATTTGAAATCTCAGCCACTCAGCCATCTGAAGTGAATGAAGAGAAAAAGAAAATCTACGAGCCCACGATTCAGTACCTATCGGCGAAATACAACATAGAAAAAATCACAGTTACCGGTCTCTTCTTCGGAGCGAGAGGCACCATCCCGAAAGCCTCTGTAAAGTGGAGGGAAAAATACAAGCTGACGAGAGATCTTCAAGATGCCATCGTCACAACCATAATAAAATTTTCTATAGCGATATTTCGTCAGCATCTTTATGGTGTACATTCAATTTAAATTACACTTGGTTCTATTTTTTTTTCTTATGTCTTATTCACTTTTGTCTGAAACTGTTTATATAATTTTTCATTTTAAATTTTATTGTGAGCTATTCTGTGTCGCAGGGCAAACCAAAAATATTGGGTCAGACTACTAAATTAAATTCATTTTTTCTTCCTTTTCGAGATAAAAATTGTTTTATATGAACCATTTCATAACTTGTTCTGGGAAAACCATTAATGTAATTCCCAATATGTTCAGTCAGTTCAAGAGAGCAGTGTATTATGATAATATATGATTGAAAGAAGATCACTTTTCTCCTTTAAATATGCATAAATTTGATTCGAACAAATATAACATTCTAAAATTCCTTTCCAGAACAAAATTTACATTTGTTAGGATCAAATTTCTGCACATTTAAAGAACAAAAATAAAATTATTTCAATTATTTTTTATCATAATACACAGTTCTCTTAAACTGACTGAGCATATTAGAAATCTCAAGGGAAAAAATGGAACTCTCTGCATCATAATCCACAGTTAATTCCCGATTTACCACGAAAATCGTCTGTAGCTGCATTTAGATTGGCAACACGCCATGATTGTTTGGCCAAACACCTGCATAGAATTGGAATATATCAGTCCCCTAACTGCCCATTGTGCAACTCAAACCAAGAAATGGATTCAGAACACCTCAAAATCTGTGCTTCAGTGGCTGACCATGATAATATCTTTGAAAAATATTGGAGTGCAAGAGGTCAAATTACTTTATTGTCAAACGCCTGGCATTAGAAAACAACAACAACATATTAGAAATTAAATGAATGACTTTTCCAAAACACACTACGAAATGTTTCGTATGAAACTATTTTTATTTCGAAAAAGAGGCAAAAAAGAGCAAAATTATATTGAACTTTTTTATTTGAAATATCTAAAGAAAATCCCTGGAATTAATGACATTACTTACGGTTCACCTTTGGTACACAAAAATAATATATATTTAAATACAATTTTAACTTTAGAAGAAACGGTAACATCTCAACACAGCAAAAAATATTTATTTAAGTTTCAGATTTAAGAGGAATTTCATCTGCTATCTATTATGCTTCTGGCCATTCTCGAACTGCAAGTGTTTAAAAAAATGTGAAAAAAAAATGAGTCACGTTGTAGCGGGATTCCCAATACGGTTACGTTCAGCTTGTCGGCATTCGATAGCCCGCAGCATATAGGATAGAAGTGTTCGGAGTATCTTACACGAAGTTTCACACTTCCAGTCATTAGAAATTCAAATGTGGAAGAACTGAATCAACACATATAGTTTTGCATAAATGTATTCCTAATTAATAGACATAAATTAACAATTACTTAATAACCTAATCATGACAAAGAAGATCCATACGTTAATAATCAGAATTTCAGATACCCACGTCGCGTCGGTTGCAATTAACGCTTGTATATAACGAATAAATCACGGTATGGTGTGGAGTTTGTGCACTGGAAATCTTCAGACTAGTTTTACTTTTGCGTTATATAAAATATAAAGAGAAATTTATGTGATGCTACAAAAAACCGGTTACGATCTTTCGCTGAAATACACATTTCCAGCATCGCTATTATAGAAAAATTTGTCTTTAGCCTACCGTCGTTGTGTAGGCCTACTGTACAGCGATTTCTCCTGAACAATTTTGTTCATACTCGTAAACGGAATTTTCGGTATTTAACAGTGTACTGGAACTTAACATCTACGACGTTCCATGACAAATTAGTACGATGTCAAGGATCACCTACTCTTTTGAGTCCGTTAATCCTAGCCCAGTTTTTTTAGTAACACCATAACAGGCCCAACAAAGGTTGGTCCTTCAGGTAGTATTAAAATCCAGTTTGTTTTGTATTGTAGTCGATTTATTTACATACCATGGTTTTCGTACATCGCTTCACAGCTAGAATATGGAGCATGTCAAAAAAAATCTTAATAGTACTACAAAGTCTTAATCCATAGTCACACTCTAGTTGAAATGTAAGTACAGAAGAGTTTTACAATATACTAGTATAACACAAGGTTAATAGGCCTATTGATACTAGAGTTGAACAACGATAGAGAAAGCAAGACTAACAGCGCCCGCAAAGCCGAAAACCCGCACGACAATATTGCCTATTGCCTACTACAGTCGTTGACTGCTTGTGAGTGAATGAAGCAAACGTTCAAGACATCGGGAGTGGTCAAATCATGAACGTCAAGTAGCCTTGAATCGTCACAGTTGTTTATATCAGATTGAACTTTTATCTGTTTTGGCAACTGTTATATGCATATAAACAATCAAGTAACCTATTTGAAACATCATCTCTACCTTTCATGCACCATTCTCGATTAAAATTTGACCATGGTTAAGTCGGCACTTGACCGTCTTCAACGCCAATTTGCGGAGTATCAATCTGGGTAAAGTTAAACAAGCGAGTTGATGACGATCAAATTGATCACAGGTGTGGGACCGATTATCTTGAATTGAACATGGTCAACTCGAAAAAACCAAAATGGCGGCACGATTTGACGTACTTGATGGAATTGAAGATGAAATGTTGTATCTTGAACACGCAAATCACTGCGGAAATAACAGAATTGGTGTTATTGTAGAAAGAGTAAGTTTGTAGATGAATAATAAAAATGTTTTTTTTTCTCAAAATAGACTAATGTTTTGTATATGTTTCTGCTTTGGAATATCGGGACTTTACTTGAGGACAAAATATTATTTAGGCCCAACTGTCCAATTTTGTTAACATAATAATAAAGTAGTTATTCTATGCCAGTAATAATATAGTAAAACTAAATTACCATTTTGTAGAATGCGAAATTATCACTTATTAGCTATAGATTTGCCGTTTGAAACTAGGCCTATTAGGACCTACATGACGTTTTGAACAATTAGGCTATTTACGCTTGAATTAAGAGAAATTACACGGATACCTTCCTTTCCCTCTTACTCCAAAATTCCAACCTTGTGAACACAAAATAAATGGATAAATTTCAAAACAAGGATAGGCCTACTTTCCTTTCCCTCTTACTCCAAAATTCTAACCTTGTGCACACAAAATAAATTGACACTAAAAACTTCCTTTTCGTATGCATGATGATGCGTGTTCGACATACACAGACGAATTGCTTTTTTTTTTTTTTTAATAATTGTTAGCGAGGTATCCGTATACTGAAATTTTCCCAAATAAATTATTGGCACTGAAATGTGTCTTTTCGTAAGCAAGATGATGAGCATTCGACATATACAAATCTGCTCTTTTTAGTAGCCTATTTCAAGATAATTGTCAGTGAGGTATCCGTATACTGAAATTTTCCCAATTATTATCAATAATATGAAATAACCGCTGTATAAATTACGTTACAAATTATGTGGAATTATGTAAACACGTATAACTCATGTTGAATGGTGAGGTTAAATCCAACCAGTTAGCCTGCTTTTCTCTTAGAGAACTTCCGTCAGTACTTTTATTCTCTAATATGGATGCAGAATTGCTGACGAGTTCTAAAAGAATTCCCACTTCGGACTGTGAGAAGTTCGGTGCTCTTTTCTTTTTTTCTTCCATGATTATTGAAACTTGTTATTTGAAAACTGCGAGGATGTTTGAAACAGTCCGACAAACAAAAACGAAGCGATAATTGACAGAGTGCGTTCGTTCGCTGTTTTATACGCGGTAACCTAGCGCTCAGATGATTCTTCTCAAGCGAGCGCACCGTCAGCTGACGGTACTGAGTTGATTGAGGGAAAATGTCGGTGCACCGCATCTGTAACTTGATCATTGTCAAGAATTAACCATGTTTCCGTGATTGCTAATAAACGGGCTAGATGATCGAGAATGGTGCACACGGCCATCAGTGTATAATAATCCGTTCCCCAATCTTTATTTAATTACTAGGTCCTTATTAAAAGACTAGAATTTTTTTCGTATGTTTGAGATCAAGTGTACAATCTCATCTAAAAAGATATTAACGCTTTATTTAATGTTATGTTTTATGTTTCTTAGAAATGCAAATTTATTTGAGAATTTTTTTCTATTTACATAACCATGGGTAATATCTGATAATAGAACCAGAACATTTTGATAACTAAGATACTGTTTTGTTTTGTCTTTCTGTATCAATTAAATAAACATCTCTAGTGTTATTTACTCGTATTTCAATGAAGTATTTTATTCAAAGTTACGAAATCTTTTTACGTCGATCAAATAACACAATACAGAAATGTCTATGCAGTGTTGTTGAATGTCATAAATTCATCTACAGAATAGTAGGCATAAGAAATTATACCAAAATAATCTTACGGTTTGTTCGATTTTTTATATCCATAGGAGACTATAAAATGTTTACTGCCATAAAACGCACTCCTTTTTTATAGCACGATAGACTCGTGATGGAGTATGAAAGCCATTTTTGACGTGTATTGATACTATGGACTATTGAATTAGTTACAAAGTGTTCACGATTACATACAAGTAAGTTTATTAATGAAAAATATACTGATAATCCATGGGCGATATTTGTAGTTTTTTGAAAATGGTCTTACACGATTCTCTGGATTTGGGACCTATTATTATTCTAATTAGACTTTTTTTTGTACTAGGACTCTCGGGAGGAAATTAAACGCAGACTAAATATGGGAAATGTCTGTTATTATTCGGTTGAGAAGCGTTTGTCATCTAGTCTTCTGTCAAAAAGTCTGAAAGTTAGAATTTATAAAACAGTTATATTACCGGTTGTTCTGTATGGTTGTGAAACTTGGACTCTCACTTTGAGAGAGGAACAGAGATTAAGGGTGTTTGAGAATAAGGTTCTTAGAAAAAATATTTAGGGCTAAGAGGGATGAAGTTACAGGAGAATGGAGAAAGTTACACAACGCAGAGCTGCACGCGTTGTATACTTCACCTGATATAATTAGGAACATAAAATCCAGACGTTTGAGATGGGCAGGACACGTAGCACGTATGGGCGAATCCAGAAATGCATATAGAGTGTTAGTTGGGAGGCCGGAGGGAAAAAGACCTTCGGGGAGGCCGAGACGTAGATGGGAAGATAATATTAAAATGGATTTGAGGGAGGTGGGATATGATGGTAGAGACTGGATTAATCTTGCTCAGGATAGGGACCAATGGCGGGCTTATGTGAGGGCGACAATGAACCTCCGGGTTCCTTAAAAGCCAGTAAGTAAGTAAGTAAGTAAGTAAGTAAGTAAGTAAGTAAGTAAGTAAGTAAGTAAGTAAGTAAGTAAGTAAGGAATATACTATTATATATGTAGAATTTCCCCAGAATATTATTCCAAAACTCATTATCGAGTATGCAAAGTATATCGTTCTTAAGTTTTATGTTGGCACAGAATTTTTAGAGATATCCTCTACTCGTACTTGCACGCATCGTTGCCGTAAGCTCTCGTAAATAATTATTTGACCGATAAATTTTGTCTGGAATCATCTCACTCAAGGACAGCGTAACTTTTCATATCCTGAATCTACGACACGGGACCCCCAGCATTATCTCCCTTCAGAAGAAACCCACGATAACACCGGAAACATTCAATGGGAAATATGGGAACCATTAGGACTACCGTAATCTGCAGTATTTTTTAATAATTAATATTGAGATCAGAGTCGGCACATATAATTATTATTTCGATTTCTGACTCGAATGAATACTGCCCTCTTTGTGAAGAGGCCGTCAACCGAGCCTTTACATGCAATGTGCATGAAAGTTTTCCTTGTTTTTCAGCGAATATTTGTCAAGTGCCTCACTTCCCGTCTCTCAGCAAGTAGATTACATCATATATGTGGAAAGTTTGTCCAACATTACTGGCATAAAAAATCGCAACAAATAAATTAATAGACCTTACGTATTTATTACACAGATGATTTTTAAGACCTCGCGCTTCAGAAAAAATGTAAGATAGATGCAGCTGTTTAATAATAGGTGAGTTACTTGTAACAAGAATTCTTTTTTCTTCGCGGAAAAAAAAATGCTCTTCAACCGCGCGTGTTTGCATTTAATTTCTTCGACGCTTCGAAACTACTTAAAGGTTCCATTCTCGGAATAGCTACTATGCCAGCGGTCATCAGTACAGAGCAGCCTGGGGCTAGCGTCTCTTACCCGAGGAGAAGACACTGCACTATGGTGCATTCGTAGCTGCTGGCGGGTATGCTCTCTACCTCTTTCTGCTGCACGACGGGGCACAACTCGTTGCTTTTTATCCTTTATCCTTTTCAGCGAGTGCTGACGACCATTGTTCTATGTTATCACCGTACTATGCTATCACTTCAGACACGTAGGGTAATGACTAAAAATGAAACCTGCAAGCAGTTTCGAAAAGTCGAAGAAATTAAGTCGTCTCTGTAGACCTGAAAGTTTTGTCTATTACTCTCATGAAGACACTTGTAAGTATTCCGTAACGTTTAACTAATTAAAATCTCTTTAAACTTGACAGTTCACGTACAACATTAGAAAAGAACCTCTAATTAGTTCCCTAACGTCGGACAAATTAAATCTCATTAGATCAGAAAGCATTACCTACGACCCTAACGTTGGAAACTATAATATAGAAACTTCGGAGAAACTGAATATCCGTAGACATTAAGGATCTCCTACTATCCTGAGATTTGAACCTGTATGCAGTTCCACTTCGAACAAATTACATTTCTCTAGAGCTGGTAGGGTTGTCTACGGCCTGAGATTGTAACCTGTAAGTAGTTTTTCGTCGAACAAATTACATTTCTCTAGAGCTGGTAGGGTTGTCTACGGCCCTGAGATTGTAACCTGTAAGTAGTTTTTCGTCGAACAAATTATATTTCTCTAGAGCTGGTAGGGTTGTCTACGGCCTGAGATTGTAACCTGTAAATAGTTCCTCGTCGAACAAATTACATTTCTCTAGAGCTGGTAGGGTTGTCTACGGCCTGAGATTGTAACCTGTAAGTAGTTCCTCATCGAACAAATTACATTTCTCTAGAGCTGGTAGGGTTGTCTACGGCCCTGAGATTGTAACCTGTAAGTAGTTTCTTGTCGAACAAATTACATTTCTCTAGATCTGGTAGGGTTGTCTACGGCCCTGAGATTGTAACCTGTAAGTAGTTTCTCGTCGAACAAATTACATTTCTCTAGAGCTGGTAGGGTTGTCTACGGCCTGAGATTGTAACCTGTAAGCAGTTCCTCGTCGAACAAATTACATTTCTCTAGAGCTGGTAGGGTTGTCTACGGCCCTGATATTGTAACCTATAAGTAGTTCCTCGTCGAAGAAATTACATTTCTCTTGCTGGTAGGGTTGTCTACGGCCTGAGGTTGTAACCTGTAAGTAGTTCCTCGTCGAACAAATTACATTTCTCTAGAGCTGGTAGGGTTGTCTACGGCCTGAGATTGTAACCTGTAAGTAGTTTTTCGTCCAACAAATTACATTTCTCTAGAGCTGGTAGGGTTGTCTACGGCCTGAGATTGTAACCTGTAAGTAGTTCCTCGTCGAACAAATTACATTTCTTTAGACGTGAAAAGGTTGTCTATGACTCTGAGATTAGAACCTATAAGTAAATTCGAAACATCGTAGAAATTAAATAATCGCAGACCTCTACTGTTGCACACGACTTAGAGAAAGAAACCTGTTAGCAGTTCTGAAACTTTGACAAATTTAAATCTCTTTTACATAAAATGTATTTCTATGTGGCAATTTAAGTTATAAATGTACTTCAGTTTTCTCAAGTTTCTACAACAACTTAAGAAATGTCATGATAAATTTCATACTTGAAGTGTCAACAACACCCATGTCAGATAGACAGTTTTTTGTTTCTTCTAAAGATTTATGCTTTTGGACTATGGTTGTTTTTTCAAAAACCCTTCAAATGACTGAAGTTTTGTTTTAATCGTAAATGAATAAACATTACACGAAATATTTAGTAATTAAATAGGGTAAAAGTTAGTAACATTATGATAGTTCTTTTTGAGAATCCATTACAATTTTACTGAGCGAGAAAAGAACCGGTTTTGTGTAGAAACTTGTCCACGAACATTCCTTTAATACGTTGACGCAAAAGACCGATCTTCCTCTCACTCAGTAAAATTATAATTAATTCTCAAAAAGAACTATCACAATATTACCAACCTTTACCTGTATTTCTGTTGGAATATTTCATCCTATGATCTTTCATGGGCTATATACTTGCAATTTTGGTTACTTTTCATTGGTATGATATCTTGTCACTAGCCTATTTCAAATATTATTCAATAGGTGTTTTGTATCTTCTAGCATTTTATACTTGCGTATTTTGTTACGCCTATATTTATGTTATCAATACTGCTTATTATTATTATTATTATTATTATTATTATTATTATTATTATTATTATTATTATTATTATTATTATTATTATTATTATTATTATTATTATTATTATTATAGTTAATATTTTAATATGAAGCTGAATATTATATTTCCTTTCAGACATATTGTACATTAAAGAACACGGTTTAACTCCATTATGCAGTGTGCTGTGTTCAATTCCGAGAAATAATGTAATCTGTCTAAATAGCTTAGTGAAACATTGTAATATAGAATTACTCAATGCTCAGCTGCGGCGAGTGGCAGACGAAATAAAATCGTGGTCTCGCCTACGCATTAAGGCGTCATGCGACTTATTCGTGGACTTTTATTGCCATTTATTTGACAGCTAAACCCGTTGAGGCAGAATTAGTACAGGTTCCACGAATTTGGTTCTTAATGCAAATGTTATAGGTTTCAATAAAGGAACCAGTTTGACAACGTAATCTTATCGTAGCCACCTTGCAAATTCATTGGAAGCCCTCCACGTGAGTGCCGTTCGCCAAATAGTTTAGGCCTATGCATCGGCATTGTCCGACACACGAGTTCAAATCCCAGCTAGTCCAAGTGCAATGTCGTGGAAAAATGACTCGGCTGGAACGTATTTTCTCGACATAGTACCCCTATTTTCCGTGTTGTAATTCCAGCATTACTCCTTTCAGTATTTTTCATATAATGTAACGGATAAAATAATGTCATTGTGATGCAATTGTGGATCCGTGGTAAGACGAAACAATTACTCCATCCATGTTACAGTCATCCTCGACTGAAAGACATTTTTTGAGAGAAATTAATTATTATGGAATATACATAGAACAATATCTACTCTTCATTACTGATTTATCTAAGTCCAGATACAGTAGTAAAAGAGGACAGTTTCGTACGAGCAATAGTATTCAAAAGATTGTAGCAAAATACGCCTATTTAAAAAATGGTCCAATGGGATAATGCCCACATTAAACGCAACTGTTTTTAAACACCTCAACTCGTCACTATGCAGGGGCAGCTTTCGAAGAGGGGCTGCGGAGCTGCAGCACCCCCACACATTTGTGGCTCTTGTCTCGTTTTATGTTGTGAAATACATTTATTATACAGTCTCTATTTAGCGGCTCGAATTTTTTTTTTAAATTTCGCTCTCAATGACATGCACGCAATCGTTAGTGAAGTCACTTCCTCCCCTGGTGCTGCCAGGGCGAAACCAGAGACAAGGACTATAGGGTGAAGCCACTTCCTCCCCTGGAGCTGCCAGTCTCGTCTCAGATGCTTTGCGCGTTAGTTTTACCCCTCCTCCCTGCTGCCCCTTGCCGTGAATCCAGAGTTCCCAGGCGCTGCAAAATTTGCAGCAGTTCGTCAGTAGCGCGCAGTTTTAAATACATTTTCTTCAATATTGTGAGTATAAAAAGTGCAACAATGTTTAATTCTGTACAATATTTATAGCCTATTCAGTTCAGTACCTTAACAATTCAGGAGAAATGTGAAATTAAGTGCCTATCAGTTGAATCTCATAATGGAAAGAGCCGCTAAACAAAATACAAAGGCTCGCATATTTTTTGCTCATTTATCCAGTATCCCTGCTTTCTTCTCTCGATCTCCACACAGTCTGTATTAGATTAATGTGTTTCAAAGACAATTCCATCAGCTGGGGTAACAAGATGGATTTAAAATAAGAACAGTAAATGTTGTTCATGAGAAGACGGAGCCATTGCTAGAATGTTTTCAAACCATAATGGAATCTGAAACATCTAATATCACAATAAATGAAGCAAGCGCCCTGGTGCGTACTCTTGAATATCCTGAATTCAATTTCTGGCTCAGTTATTTTTTTTCATTTATTGATGTATCATGTATATATATTATACAACCAACTACAACATCGCCAGTTAGATATTTCTAAGGTTCAAATCTGCATATAAAAAATTAAATTATGGTTTATTTAACGACACTCGCAACTGCAGAGGTTATATCAGCGTCGCCGGTGTGCCGAAATTTTGTCCGCAGGATTCTTTTAAATGCCAGTAAATCTACTGACATGAGCCTGTCTCATTTAAACACAAGTTACAAGATAAGGCGCATGGAACTAATCTTTAAATAAAGTAAGTTTCTTGGTTTATTTTTGTATGCAGCCCCTTTAATTCAATACCCACGAGCCGCCACTGTCACTATGACAAATAAATGCTTACATTAAGAACCCGTTGTCGCCATCCCGGCTGCAGCGAGACTGAAACACTTGGCCACGTACTGGGGTTCTGTAAGAAGGGAGAGCTCTGCGTAACAACAGACACCATCGTGCCCGTACAGCAATTGCCAACCTGCTAAGAAACAGAGGATGGGAAGTACATGAGGAGATTCATTGTGTGTCTGAAGATGATTCTCATAGAAGAGTCGATATAATTGCCATCAATAGAAGAACCCAGAAAGCGATGGTCTTAGACCCTACGATTTGCTTTGAACGAAACTCAAATCAAGCACTGCAGATAAATGATGACAAGCGAGCTAAATATGTACCTTGTCTTCCATACCTCAGTGAAAAATATGACATTTCGCTTTACAACTGGGATGTTATAGGCTTACTATTTGGAGCGAGGGGTTGTTTACCAAAATTTACATGTAATATCCTTAAAGCCTTTCAAATTCCCTTTTATGGGGTTCAGAAGATTGTAATGGAAATCCTGAAGGCCTCTCTTCAAATTCTACACTATCATCTATATGTTAACACGTAAATTTTTGTTTTGATGTACCTACAAACCGAATCATTATTTTGCTCGTTTCATTTCCCTTTATCTTTTATGTTTGTTAATTCCGGATCCCAGTGGTCAACCTCACTTGAGGACGTATGATTTGAAATAATTCTTAGTAGTATTTTAAAATAAGAGAGTAAAATTATAATTATTATTATAATAAAATATATAATTATAATAAAATAATTATAAATTATTACTTATAATAAAATTATAATTATAATTTTCAATAACGAAACATGAGTGATTTGAATTACGTATTAAGTTTAAAGAAATATCAGAAAAAATGCTTACGTCATTTCCAATAAATTCAATAATATGAATGAGTCCATTCCTTTAAACAAGGAGAGAGTCCTTTATTGTTATTTAATAGTTGCTACATTTTGTTTTAATTTATTCATTATTACTAGGCCTACTATTATTATTATTATTATTATTATTATTATTATTATTATTATTATTATTATTATTATTTTATTGGAGGACTGGCTGTTATTTATAGCTTATTTCATTCCGTTCAATAGACACATTTACGGTAAATCTTACAGCAAATTTTATTTATTTATCCTAATCCCATTACCAAAATTCCGATCTCGCCCTTGATTGAGTGATTAGTCTCTCTGACTTCCATCGTGGCGACCCGGGTTCTATCCCCGTCTGGGTCATGAAGGAATTTGTGAGGGATTTTTCTCGGGGCTTTCCCGTTTCCCCTTATTATTATCGTCGTCATCATCATCATCATCATCATTCCAGCAATGCTCCAAAATTCCCTCACTCCGCGAGGTTCCGAGTCAGACCTCCAGAAAAAAAAAAAAAATGACTGGAAGTTGTACATATTATTGATACCCTAATTTATATATAGACGTTATACTTAATTACTCTCACTTTGAGAGAGGAACAGAGATTGAGGGTTTTTGAGAATAAGGTTCTTAGGAAAATATTTGGGATACGATGAAAGAGTAATGGAACGGAGAAAAATTCTCTCCGGTGCCGGGATTTGAACCCGGGTTTTCAGCTCTACGTGCTGATGCTTTATCCACTAAGCCACACCGGATACAACTCCGACGCTTAGTGGATAAAGCATCAGCACGTAGAGCTGAAAACCCGGGTTCAAATCCCGGCGGCGGAGAGAATTTTTCTCCGTTCCATTACTCTTTCATCGTATGATGACGCAGAATATCTGCATGGAAATATCATATGTACTTCGGTACATAATATTTGGGGCTAAGCGGGATGAAGTTACAGGAGAATGGAGAAAGTTACACAACGCAGAGCTGCACGCATTGTATCCTTCACCTGACATAATTTGGAACATTTCCAGACGTTTGAGATGGGCAGGGCATGTAGCACATATGGGCGAATCCAGAAATGCATATAGAGTGTTAGTTGGGAGGCCAGAGGGGAAAATACCTTTGGGGAGGCCGAGACGCAGATGGGAAGATAATATTAAAATGGATTTGAGGGAGGTGGGATATGATGGTCGGGACTGGATTAATCTTGCTCAGGATAGAGACCAATAGCGGGCTTATGTGAGGGCGGCAATGAACCTCCGGGTTCCTTAAAAGCCAGTAAGTAAGTAAGTAAGTAAGTAAGTAAGTAAGTAAGTAAGTAAGTAAGTAAGTAAGTAAGTATACTTAATTATAGGGGGTTCCTCCAATTCTCTGTCATTTTTCTGTATAATACTGTAACCTTTGCTTTCCCATACCACGTTTAAAATTACATTGTTTAATTTTAAAGTATTTCCGACTTCGTCTCCACACCCAAATTATTGATCTCTGACCTCCATGTTGAGGGGTTTCACTAGAGACTAGGAACATCTGACAGTAAACAAAAAGAGACATACTTATACACTTCAGGAAGGAGGAAAACTCTGTTTCATGAGAAAGATTACGTTGACATGCAATTTTTTTCTCCCTCATGTCATCCAGTTTATAGCATCTGTATATTTTGAAATTTAGTCTTCCTAGCAGCTGTGTTTATTTTGATATTCAAAAAGGTAGCTTCCCCAACCGCCATGAGTTACATCAGCATCACCAAGTGTCATGTCACAAATTTACAACTCTGCGCGCCTCGCTCTCTCTCTCCCTTTCCCGACTTCTTGCACATGGTTGTCTCTCTACACGCCCATCGCACAAGATTAACCGGTCTATCTGTTCGTTCTTCTCCCCAGTATCTGCTTCTTGGTTCGAGCAGTGAGCACTGTGCCGAATGGGATGGACACATGTTAGGATAGCGGGCTGACCAACTCGATAACACTTAGTAAGAGTGATAGATAACATTGCAAGTGTAGGAACTGACTGTTGCAGTAGCTGTACGTCAACGAGCGATATGCAAGTGCGTTAACCGCAAAGTTCACGGTTCAATTTAGTAACAATTTAACATAACAAATTTTTTTTTTTTTTTAGTATTTGCATATATATTATTATTCGCTAATTTCAAAACCTAAACTACGGATATAAGTTTCAATAATATCAATTAATAGACAAAAATATAGGTTTTTTAGTGTGAATATATTTTTCAATTATATAAAAAAAAGTAGTTATTCCATTTTATTTTGCCAAAGAAAGAATAATTACAAACTTTTAATACACAGACAGCAATAAATATACTGTTTTTTTTAAATTCAGAATACAAAATTTAACATATTTTACACAATAGTACCAAAATGGAGTATATGCAAGTGAGGTTATGTTGGGTGATGGTCATCTGTTTCCTGTTTATCGGATATGTGAATTGCGCAAGAGATCAAAAAACGAATCACACGATGTCAAAACATCATCGAGAGAAAAAAGCTCACCTCGTGAAGAAATACTTGAAGAAACTGAAGAAGCAAGAAGGACTGATCAAGCTTGTGGATGGACGCGGCGACCACGAAGGTATGTTAGGAAGCCAAGCTGTTTTACTGCACGGGACAAAAAAAAAGAGCTAACACATGTTGAGTGTTATTTCTTAACGTAATGACTCTCAAACACGCGGACATACTCATCGCTCGTTTGTTCATTTGTAATTCGCTCTTCGGCGCCATGTTTTTTTAGTTAGAAGTACCAACCTAACACATTATATATAAGTAGAGATATTAATTTTTAAGTGGCTTGAAGTCTTGCACGTTGTTACTATCCACTAATAGCTAACAGCTATTTTTCCTTTTTATACGATATGCAAGTTATTTTAACAGAAGACAATATTCTGAAACTTTTCAATACGCTACTGATAAAATAAATAAAATACAATTTTGTTATGATGCATAACCTATTTCAATACTGAATGAATGTAATGGTCACAGTGAACTTCTGACATGCATAATTACTAAAAATTATTACAAATTAATTTTAAAGTTGAGAAGGTCGTTTATATACGATGTGAAAAGAAAGGTAAGTACTACATTTCTTCTCAGATATGATTCATAAAAACATTGTGAACAAAAGATTATAGTAAAATTTGATTCATTTGTGGGTGGTTTTGAAAGAAAAAGATACATTTTACGTTAAACTTTTTATTTCGAATGTCAAGAAATTATTTAAGGGGACACTATGGTGAAATAATGGTAAAAAATTTAAAAAATCCACTTAAAATTTATTGTGACTCTCTATTTTCACTAAACTCAAGAAGGTGATTAATTTATATTCCCACAACTATTTTCAAGCTTTTGAAGCAATACGAACTAAAAATTTTGAAAACTTTGCCGCAAGGAGCCTTTTTAGTGACGTCAATATAAATAGCTTATATTTCAAAAATATAATTTCAAAACTATTAGCCCTAATGGCACAAAATTTTGTACAGATGATAGTATTGTAGGCATGTAGGGTAAATTAGAGTCTGTTGGACAGTCGGGCATGTTGGACACTTTGTACTTTAACGTGTTACCTCGCCACTTTTGGGCACCACATTCTGCTAGATGTCAATGCCACGAGTGCCAATGTGGTGCCCAAAAGTGGCGAGGTAACACGTTAAAGTAGCCTACAAAGTGTCCAACATGCCCGACTGTCCAACAGACCCTAATTTACTCTATATGTAGTTTAAAATTAATAAATTTCGGATGAAAATTGCAGAAGTTTTATAAACCACATAAGTGTCCTTTTAAAAACAGGAGAACTACACATTCAAAATATTGTCATTTTTGTACAATTTAATCACACGTATTATTAATAATAGATATGAAATTCACTTCTTAAGAAATGTAGGCCTATAAATTTTGTGGTTGGATTTACCCCATAGTCATTTTTATTCCTTAACATACACTACACGCAGCACAGAGAGAGAAAGAGAGAATGGGAGAAAGAGAGAGTGGGTGTGAGCATCCTCACTTTCCCAGACACCAAATAACCGGTTGCCTGTAGCATTCCCGGAAGTTATTGAATGATACGCCATGCTGCAGATTACAGCTTTGGCACAAACAAGCTGGAGTTCACGTCTGCAAATTGGCGATGTAACATACAGAGCACGATGTTTAAGCTATCGTGTTCTTATGCGTTTGATGATAATCACTTGAAAACTCTATTTAACAATTTGCCATTTGATACAGAATTATCCCCGAATAGAGTTAAATAGTATACGGTCAATTTCACTTAAATTAGCATTAAGAACAGTGGCGTATAGGTAGGGGTGGGGGGGGGGGACTCACGGGGCTGAAGCTCCCTCATTTTGCAAGAAATATAAAAAAAAAAATTATATCAGATTTCAAACATGAATAAACAATCTACTTTGACGTTGCGAGTGCAACAATGATAGAAAAATAGCATTCTTTGACTGTTTCTACCTACAACAACCAATAGCTATTTAGAATAACAAATCCTTTTTATTTCTGTTGACTAGTTGTTTTAAATTTACGTATGATTTCCAAATAAATTATGAAGCTATCGCTCTCAACACAATAACTAAGGAAAATTATTTACATCATACCTGGGTAATAGGAACCAGATTTTAGAAATAGAATCAGTCAAATCAATAGAGCCATTATTATCATGATCAACACGTAGTAATGGTTAGCTTGCCTGGCCGTGAAACGAGCGGATATGGGTTCAAATCCCGGTTGGGATAAGATACCTGGTTGGAGTTTTTCCTTAGGTTTTCCCTCAACCACTTGAAGCAGAATTGCTGGGTAACTTTCGGCGTTGGATCTCGGATAGATGGCGCCTTGATGAGTCGCTGAAGCGACGGCGGCGTGTCCCTCTGGTTAAGGATTCAGCAGATTCAAGCGCGTGAATTGTAAAAGATGTCATTGATCTGAGGAGGCTGCAGAGGAACATCAAAGGGAGACGGAGGTATGGTCACCTGTCAGACTTGGATGCTGTGGTTGGATCGATACGATGGCACCAAGCAGTGAATCACGTGCTTGAAAAAAGTGACCTAAGGATTGAAAAAAATCATCCCAATAATAGAAGCCTTCAATATAGGCCTAAAGGTTGCAGTGCTCGCCCAAAGAGCCCTACTCCGAAAAAAAAAAAAAAAAAAAAAAAAAAAACATTACCAACACTCGATTGCAGAAATTTACTGTACTCACATTATCAAGTGGCTCCAATTCCTGAACAAATAAAGTTGTACATACTATTTTTTATTAAACACATTAATTTCGAGATCTTACAATAGGCTTATTCAGGGTTGGCATTTGTTGATTCACTCTGCAACGACGGAGAATGTGTTTTGCTTCATAGCAGCTTTTGGGAAGTCTAAATTGAATTTTAATTTCATAGTATTAAACGATAAGCATTATTTATTGTCTTGTATTTATGTTACATGTACGATATGGGCAGACTTCCCACGTGATGTTCCCAAAACTTCCCCCCCCCCACCTTAAATTCCTGGCTACGCCACTGATTAAGAATACTTACTTACAAATAGCTTTTAAAGAACCCGCCCTCACATAAGCCCGCCATCAGTCCGTATCCTGAACAAGATTAATCCAGTCTCTAGCATCATATCTCAACTCCCTCAAATCCATTTTAATATTACCCTCCCTTACGCCTCGGCCTCCCCAAAGGTCTTTTTCCCTCGGGTCCCCCCAACCAACACTCTATATGCATTTCTAAATTCACCCATACGTGCTACATGCCCTGCCCGTCTCAAACATCTGGATTTAATGTTCCTAATTATGTCAGGTGAAGAATACAATGCCTGCAGTTCTGCGTTGTGTAGCTTTCTCCATTCTCCTGTAACTTCATCCCTCTCAGCCCCAAATATTTTCCTAAGCATATTATTTTCGAACACCCTTAGCCTCTGTTCCTCTCTCAAAGTGAGAGTCCAAGTTTCACAACCATACAAAACAACCGGTAATATAACTGTTTTATAAATTCTAACTTTCAGATTTTTTGACAGCAGACCGGATGATAAAAGCTTCTGAACCGAATAATAACAGGCATTTCCCATATTTATTCTGTGTTTAATTTCCTCTCGAGTATCATTTATATTTATTACTGTTACTTGAATTTTTCCACCTTTTCGAAAGATAAATTTCCAAATTTTATATTTCCATTTCGTACTATGTTCTGGTCACGAGACATAATCATATACTTTGTTTTTTCGGGATTTACTATCTCCTTAGTACTTGCTTCAAGTAAAACTCCCGTGTTTTCCCTAATAGTTTGTGGATTTTTTCCCCAACATATTCACGTCATAAACAAGCAACTGATGTAACTGATGTAACCCGCTCAATTCCAAACCCTCTCTATTTTCCTGGTCTTTCCTAATGGCATATTCTAGAGCAAAGTTAAAAAGTGAAGGTGACAGTGCATCTCCTTGCTTTAGCCCGCAGTAAATTGGAAAAGCATCCGACAAAAACTGGCCTATACGGACTCTGTTGTACGTTTCACTGATTAAGAATTATAGAAATAAACTAGATTACCATGTAAATAACACGCACTATATCATATTCAGGTGAACAAAACCCTCTGTGCGGTAAATATAGTCTACCTGTAGCTGTTGGGTTTTAATGTGTATCAGCTCACACTAGATAAATCTTTGTTCAGGACGTCAAGAGATATGCTCAGACGTACTATAGGGATACTTATCGGGCGGGACATCGAGCATCCCTAAGCACTTCACTTTTTCTGTACCCATGATGAAATGAGTTGCATGCCAATTATGCTGCCCGGCTATAGAAGATTCCAGGTTAAGAAAAAAGTATTGGGCATATGGGGCTATTCCATCAAATGACCAGTTGCCATAGAAACGCGTACCTACTACAGCGCTTCTACACTGTAAAAGCAAGACCCATAAAACCAATCGATCACAACGCGATAACACTCGATCACTACGCGATAACACGCTAGAAATTCCACTTCACACATCATCTCTGTATTCCTTATCTTTCACTGTTGCTATCTCTCATCACTGGAACTCTCTGCCGTCTGAAGTCAAGGGCTGCCAAACATTGAAATCTTTCAAATCCAAGTCAGAAAATTATATTATGACGAGTTGCCAAACTAACTTAACTATTATGACAAGTGTTCTATTGCATGTTTCCACGTATTCACATTTTTTATGTTCTAGTGATATTTAACAGAATAAGGTTCCTAGAAAAATATTTGGGGCTAAGAGGGATGAGGTTACAGGAGAATGGAGAAAGTTACACAATGCAGAGCTGCACGCATTGTATTCTTCACCTGACATAATTAGGAACATTAAATCCAGACGTTTGAGATGGGCAGGACATGTAGCACGTATGGGCGAATCCAGAAATGCATATAGAGTGTTAGTTGGGAGGCCGGAGGGAAAAAGACCTTTAGGGAGGCCGAGACGTAGATGGGAAGATAATAATAAAATGGATTTGAGGGAGGTGGGATATGATGGTAGAGACTGGATTAATCTTGCTCAGGATAGGGACCAATGGCGGGCTTATGTGAGGGCGGCAATGAACCTCCGGGTTCCTTAAAGCCAGTAAGTAAGTAAGTAAGTAAGTAAGTGATATTTAACTTATTTTATATTTTTGTTTTCATATTTTCCGATAATGATATATCTATAATGTGATAAGTTGAGCTATATATAATAATCATAATTTTTCCTTACTGTGTGTACTTAAAAATATTGTTCATTGTATGCTTTGTACTGCACTATTTTATTACTACTACTATTATTATTATTATTATTATTATTATTATTATTATTATTATTATTATTACTATTCTTCTTATTTATCATCATCTTCATTATTACTATTATTATTATTAGGTCTATTATTATTATTATTATTATTATTATTATTATTATTATTATTATTATTATCAATAATTGTCTTATTTTTTATACTTTGTACGTCTCATTTATGCTTTTTTTTCTTTCTTTCTGTATGTTATATATTATGTCTGATTTCTACTTACTTGTTGTTTAAATTTTATTATTATTATTATTATTATTATTATTATTATTATTATTATTATTATTATTATTATTATCTTATTCAGTTTTGTGTGTAAAATTGTAGTGTACTTTGTAAATTTGTAGTTTTTTTGCAACGCAGTTTTACTCCTGGTTGAGTGTTAGAGAAGGCCGTATGGCCTTAACTCTGCCAGGTTAAATAAATTATTATTATTATTATTATTATTATTATTATTATTATTATTATTATTATTTTCTTAACTTGGAATCCTCTATAAGCTGGCTTCATCCGCCACATTATGCATTCATCTCCAGCTATCAAATCCGTATCCTATGCCTCTGGTGGGGTCTCACATATCATTGTAAAAATTCTGGTATCACATGTGTAGACTTCTCTGATGAATGTCTTTTTAGTAGGTACTGAAAATTTAGTCTACATTGATCATTAGTCCAATAATTTAGGGAGAATTGACATACACAAAAGGACACGCAGATAATAAACAACTATTGTTCGATGTCAAACATTATGGGCGCAAGTATTTGTGTGAAAACCTTAAAGACTCTTTTTGCAGCATCGAAAAATTCGCTCTGCATTCCAACAGCTAACTGGTTGCAGTAATAAGTATGAGATATGAATTTGCGAGTGCAATCTAGAAGAAGCAAGAGACCGGCTTGGAGCAGAATATTATTTAGTGTTACGCTAAACCACTCAGATATGTGGAGCATTACGTAATTTTACTGATGCAATGATGACCTAAGGATATGAACCCAGGTCTCTAGAATGCGGGCCACGCCCTACATGTCTTATCTTTTGATTGATGTTAATTTATCTACTTAACCTTACAGACTACGGCTTCGAATAGAGAGGCAGGGATTTATTTCTGAGAATTTTTAGTTCAGTGAAGACACAAAGAGAAATATTACTTTTCCAACAATATGATTTCATTAGAAATTAACCGCAAAGAAAAGAATACTTAATTAAATATTGGTATTCGTCATCAACAACTTTGACCTATCCCGTCCTTATTCTTCGGAGAATCTTGAACCAATATCAGGCATACCAGTAGCAGGAGGAGTCCTTGACCATGTTATAAGTCTACAAAAATATCGAATGTCTATGAAAAAGAGATAGATTTTCTCTCCTTTCAGGAATCGAACCTGTATCCAATGAATTCGTAGCAGGCTCCATGAACGTTTTCAGTCACAACGAAAAACTTATTTTAACTATTAAAGCAATACATAATTTATTTCTGTCCCCATGATGATTATGTGCTACGAACTAAGCTTATAAGCAGATAAATTTTTATTCTCCCTTCAGGACCCGAACTTGCCTCCAAAGAACCGAACTCCATTAACTCTTTGAATCACAACGAAAAATTAATTTTAACTATTAAAATAACACATAATTCATTTCTGTTCCCAAAGTGATTATGTGCCACGAACTGCAAAATATAATAATATAAGCCTATTTATATGCACACAACGAAATAGTCTAGGGATATTTAATAATTAATATATAATATTCATAACATGAAAGCATTTTAGAGATATTTCATAAATAAAAATATACAATTACATCATTTCAAACTTATATTCAAACAAGTAATTTAAGAGGTTAGGTACAGCTTATAACAGTAAAATTTTGGAAATATTCAACATTTTTTCCCTCCATTACTGTATCTTGTACAATAATGAAAATTAGTATATGTAAAACACTGTCCTTCTGCTATATGAAAAAAAAAAATGTTTTTACGATTTAAAAAAAAATATTTACACTTTTTTTTTTTTTCAAAATACAGTTCACTGTGCAGTGATGAAGCGTTTCCCACTTAACTCAAAAACTATCCAACATTCTGTGATGAAATTTTTTTTGTGTATTTATGCATGTTATATCTACAATATGACGCAAGATCACTTCTTTACCTTTGATAGATTGTCTAATAAAAAATAAATTCATTTAAAAAATGATCAAATATCAGTATTTTCTTCTAGCACAAAATAAAAAAATATTTATTAAGGACTGTAGTTGAAAGAGCATGATATTGTAAATAGTTTCAGCAATGAAATAAAACAGACAGAACATGAAAAAGTTAACAAGTTTATGAGTCATGAGAGAAACGCTTCTTCACTGAACTACCATCATTATGAATTAAAAAAAATATATATATATAAATAATTTTTAATCGTAAAAATATTTTTTTCATATAGCAGAAGGACAGTTTTTTACACATACCAATTTTCATTATTATACAAGATACAGTAATGGAAGGAAAAAATGTTGAATATTTCCAAAAATTTTACTACTGTAAGCTGTACCTAAATCCTTAAAGTGTGGAAAACAAATTGTTAGCCTATTATTATTATTATTATTATTATTATTATTATTATTATTATTATTATTATTATTATTATTATTATTATTATTCCCAAATTATCACACATGATCTCTAATGCTAATAGAGTAAGCACTGCTTGCCACAATCGATTCAAGGTTTAATGATAGGAGAACTAATCAGTAAAGAATAGCTCCTCTTTAGTTTGAACTGCTCTGCGCTTCTTGAGCATGTACAAGGTAATAGTGTATATTTTCTCTTGTTTAACTTGATTTCACTCACGTGAAACTCAATTTCTCAGGTGTACAAGTATATGGACATCGTTGAGATAAAATTGCACCCTTTTCTAGAGCAAAACCCACACGTGCTCAACAGGTTTCAAGTCAGGAAACTGTGCTGGCCAACGCAACATTTTAATTCCTTCGGCATTAAGCCAGTCCTTAACAAACCCACGCAGCATGTGGATAGGAGTTATCACGCATTATCCCTTCAACAACCGCTCCTACAAATGGAAGCACTGTTGATTGCACTTCACATATGTCCGTGCACGTACCAAGCCTTCGATGCAAGTGAGATCGGTTTTTCCACCAAGCATAACTCTATTACTGCACTTCCTATGAACCTATGCACTTCCTGGATATGGCATAGCCGTTCACAGTTTCTAGGTCTTCTCCATATCCTCTGGCACCATGAATCAGGCCTCAATCCAAATCTGGTCTGTGAATAATATAGAAGCCCACTGTTCCTGGGACTACTGACATGTTGCTGTGCTCACTGCCATATTTGATTTCTCCTTCTCAATGCTGGGAACCTAAGAACCTAACAGGACAGCGAGAACACAGATTTGCTACGTGCAGACAATTCCTGATAGTTTGAGCATGAGCAGAAACAACATTGTGTAGAAGACGAGATGCAAGCAAAATGGAGTGACTGTAGGTTCTTGTCTGGCTTGTTGGATGAAGTAGTGGTCTTGTACAGAGCTGTTAAACGTCTAGGACCTTGTGCTGTTCCGTCGGAGTTCCTGTCGTGCGATAATGCTTGAATAAACTGTACTAATGACATTCTGGAATGTCTCTAAAGCTTGAGAAATATCAACTTGACTTTGGTGTGCACTAGAGATGAACAAAACTAACTGCCGCTCTCGCTCGTTGTGTTCGTTGCATTTGTCTTTCGAGTTTCGTCTCGTCATTCTCGTGCGCTTCGAGTCTTTCTCATCATTCTCGAAATAGCATTTGGTCGACGTGGAAGGATTTCGTAACTTTGAATAACATACATCATTGAAATAAATAACATTATAAATGTTTAAATGGTACAAAAAGACAAAATAGAACAGTGTCTTAGTTATAAAAATGTTCTGGTTCTATTATATGATATTACCTATGGTTATATAAATAGAAAAAAAATCTCAAATAAATTTGCATTTCTAAGAAACATAAAACATAATGTTAATATCTTTTTGCTTGAGATTGCACACGTGATCTCAAACATATGAAAAGAAAATTCCTAACCTTTTAATAAGGGCCTAGTAATTAAATAAAGATTGGGTAACGGATTATTATACCCTGAAAGGTAGAGATGATGTTTCAAATAGGCTACTTGATTGTTTATACATATATAACAGTTGCCAAAGTAGATAAAAGTTCAGTCAGGTATAAACAACTGTGAGGATTCAAGGCTGCTTGACGTTCGGGAGTTCGGGAGTGATCAATCTCGGCGTCTCGAAACACTCACAAGCAGTCTTTATGTTAACGACGCGACGTATAGAACATTGTCGTGCGGGTTTTCAGCTTTGTGGGCGCTCTTAGTCTTGCTTTCTCGATCGTTGTTCATCTCTAGTGTGCATATAACATTCCTATGGCTCTCTGTATTGCGTATCTATAAAAATGTTTCCGTGGATTTTGGTTCGTTATACTTAAAGACCTTTATAATGTCGATATGGAGTTCAAAATTAGTCGTCTTTCAAGCTAACTTAAACGATACATTTTATAATGGAATTTAAAAAAATTATCTAATTTTTTCTAAAAATAGACTAACTTTTTATATAACTTAATATGTTTCTGTTTTGCAAGATCTACTCGAGGATAAAATATTAGTAAATGTATAATTTTGTGAATATAATAATAACGTAGTTAGTATAAAATAATAATAATAATAATAATAATAATAATAATAATAATAATAATAATAATAATAATAATAATGTAATTAAACTAAATTACAATTTTTGTGGATACGAGATATCACTTCTGAGTCATCGATATCCATCTCCATATGGACGATTTATCTTAATATTGTCTATCTGAGATCTTCTCCTCCGAACTTTTTTCCAGTTCACCATTCCTTCCAGTGCATTTTTCAGCAGGTAGTTTCTTCTTAGCCAGTGACCTAGCCAATTCCCTTTCCTCTTCCAATTATTTTTAGTATCATTTTTTCTTCACCCACTCTTTCTTGCCTAGCTTTATTACTTCCTTTGTCGATTTCACATTCTCCATTTTTCTCCATATCCACATTTCAAATACTTCTAGTGGTTACTCCTAACTTTGATCGTAATACAGCGTATTTCGGAACTCTTCTACATCGGACTGTCATAGTATCAAAACCATACATGAATAACGTAAATCCAAACTTCAGTTTTTATTATTCTCTATCCTGTTTTAAATTTTAAAGAACAGGTTTACAATACACAACAATAATATTCCTGTAGTCAACAATAGTCCCTGTAGTTTTATTCTCTTCAGCTCTAATCAAAAATACTCCAGGAATGTAAATCAAATTCTAAGTCATAATCAAGTATAAAAGACCACATAACTTACAGGATACAAAGCTTCGGCAGTTGCAACTTTACTGAATGCCCGAGAAAGTGGACACTGAAAACTTTTCGAGAGGAGATGAGGTTACTCAGAAGAAAAGTTAGAAAACTTAGATACACTTTGTTGTATCACAAAGTAAATAAACAAAGTCTGTAGAGAATTGGAAATACATTTATTCCAGACAAAATTTAAAAAATAAAGTATGATTACGTAAAACATGTAATAATTACGAATGGAAACAGATTATGTACCGACATTCTGGATTAACGGCCGAGGGAAGCGGTAGGAAGGCTTTTGAAATATTAGACAGACGATATTCATATGTTCAATGAAAGGAAAGAAATGTGATTATGATGTTATTTACATTGAATATCGTTCTAAGTTATTGAGGAGACATTGTTCATATTTAAGTGTGCAGAAATTTTTCCTTCGAAGATAACTGCACTTTTTTTGGTAGGTCGTACAGGTAACTGTTACAAACTATGGTAGGCCTATGTTTTTTATATCGTCCCGACATCAGTTCCAAGAGTTTTAAACCGGTCGGATTAGCAGACCAATGACATTTAAGGGTTGTTTGCGTTCTTCCTCCTACTATCTGAAACCCCTAAATGCCATTGGCCACCTAATCCGACAAGTTTAAAACTCTTGGAGGAACCATTCCTTACGAATAAAAAACATTGTACCTAAGCAGTGATCAACTCCAATCACAACGTGGACATGCAATTGTTTCCGCCCACGTAGACTTATCGAACATAACCTGGCAAGACGTGGGCGTAGTTTACTATCAGCTATTTGACCTTTGATTCGCATTGCCTCGGCCAACTACATTAGAGGAGGGAGGTTTAAACATTGTAGAATATATTGATAATATCTTTTTTGCGCATGGATAACATAGTCAACCGTACAAAAATATGGCACTGGTGAAATGCAAATGATTTTTTTATTCTCTAAAATAAAATAATTATAATTTTGAAGGAGAAAATACACGGACACATCGTTTCAAGTGTATTGAGTGACCCACAAATAATAACTGTCTTCAAATTTTGCATTTAACAAAATCGAGGGTGAGATATTGACTTTGCAAAATTTTAATTTTGTGTGTCACCCTAGTAACCATATACAGGGTGAGTCAGGAGAAAAGGTACATGGTTTGAGAATTGATAACATTGGTGATTCTGAACAAAAAAGTTTATGTGAACATTATGTCATATTCTTAACGGTTTGGAGAAAACTAATGGAAACACTGAGAAACGGGAAAAGTGCAGGTGATAGTAAATTAAAACATTGTTCCTTATGTTCTGTTTAATTGTGCACTTTTCTTTGCACAACATGTTCAAAAAGTCCACCGTCAACTTCAATGTACTTTACAGTTCTTGTAGTCAGCTGCTGTGTTGCTGATCTGAGCTGATTCGAACATTCCTTTACTTGAGCACAGGCATGTAAAGTGCGAGCGAGAAGTTTTTCCCTTGTTTCCACTTTGCGCTTGTAGACTTCGCTCTTAAGGCAACCCCACACGCAGTAATCCAATGGAGTAAGGTCGAGTGACCTTAGTGGCCAAGAAAAGACTTCACCGCGACCGAGCCAACGCCTAGGATAGGTTTCATTGATCCTACTATAATCTAATGTCGTTTTCGTTGGGTTCGCATGTGAGTGCTGATGAAGGACATGACATTGACGCCCGTGACTTTCAAACAGCTGTATGTCGGAGACTGTTAAGAATAGGGCATATGTTTATATAGACTTTTTTGTTCAGAATCACCAATAGGCTTATTATCACTCTTCACAACATGTACCTTTCCTTCTGACTCACCCTGTATAATTATATATACACATTATATATATAATGTAATAAAAATAATAAGTTATTGTAAAATGAAATGAAATAGGAATCAGAGAATGCAATGATACTAATTTTCCAACGAAAATTATAAACTATCTTGCAGAAGGAGTCTGAGAGAAACAACATAATTTATTATTTTATGTTGTAGCACATTGATGTTAGTGTTTTAAATGTAAATAAATAATATTTCCACATTACAAACCTCGGTATTTTAACAGTAGTGAAATTATAACTAAAGTCTGAAGATATCAGACCACATTTTCAAATGCTAACTGGAAGAAAAAAACACATTGCTTGGTTTGAAATAAAATCCCCAGAATATCACAAGTTTCAGTAAGATGACGATATTGCCAAGAATGTAAAGAAATAAAATGAACCAATGAAAAAAAAACCAACTTCCTTCCTTATCCGCAACAAAGACACGCGTTTTTACTTCACACAAGCTGTAGTGTGTCGTATGTCAATGACTGTGTGTGTCTGGATAGCGAGTTTTATACACATGTTACATTTATGATGTCTAGCGCTCTGCTCAGTGGAAAAAAAAAAGTAGAGTTATGCACTTTAATTCTTCCCGCTCCATTAATGTGTCTTATTCATCCTGAAAGCCACCCACATCTTTTAAGATGTCTGCGGTACCTAGTTTAAAGAAAGATACACTAGAATTACGCACGCACCATTTACAGTTCACGACCGTGTACTATACTGACTTGTAATGAATGAGAGTAATAACTCATTTTCAAGCATACGTAATCTTGGTCATATTTTCTTATTATTAAACGACGTATTTATGGAAAGTAATGTGATGCTGCATGATAATGGAAGAAAAGTTCTTTTACAAGCCGTCTATCGGGTTAGGCCTATGGCCTCTCTGATAAACTAAGACAGTGGTTCCCAACCTTCTTTGACTGACGACACACTTTACCGAACGTCCACGATATTGCGACACACTTATTTGTTGTTTATTAGTAATAATACTAATATGATAATAACAACCAGTCACTGGAAAAGATTAAAAAACGGGCTCTCAAGTATTGTCGGAAAAATTCACCATTAAAATGGGACACACTCACGGACAGGAGAACGCGAATTCGATTATGCGCAATGTTCAAAACATACAGAGGTGCACCTCAGCACATGTGTGGACTTCGGTCCTGCGTTCATAGACATCTATGACGTAGTGCAGAGGGCGGCCACTAGAGGGAACCCAAGAGTTGGAGCTTAATCTGAGACGATTCTAACCGGCGTCGGAGTTGTATCCGGTGTGGCTTAGTGGATAAAGCATCAGCACGTAGAGCTGAAAACCCGGGTTCAAATCCCGGCGCCGGAGAGAATTTTTCTCCGTTCCATCACTCTTTCATCGTATGATGACGCAGAATATCTGCATGGAAATATCATATGTACTTCGGTACATTAAAATAATATATATGATATGCGTAAATCACTTCGTGATTTAAGACGGCGCTCATTCCGTCGGATCCCGGCCAACTAGTCACTCATATCGAGTGCACCTCAGCACATGTGTGGACTTCGGTCCTGCGTTCATAGACATCTATGACGTAGTGCAGAGGGCGGCCACTAGAGGGAACCCAAGAGTTGGAGCTTAATCTGAGACGATTCTAACCGGCGTCGGAGTTGTATCCGGTGTGGCTTAGTGGATAAAGCATCAGCATGTAGAGCTGAAAACCCGGGTTCAAATCCCGGCGCCGGAGAGAATTTTTCTCCCTTCCATCACTCTTTCATCGTATGATGACGCAGAATATCTGCATGGAAATATCATATGTAGGCCCTACTTCGGTACATTAAAATAATATATAGTACAGAGGTGAGCCTGCCTGGAGAGAAATAAAAAATAGGTTGCAGCCGCCAAATTACTCTTCAAGGAACGACCATTCTTATAAATTGAGGGAAAGAAGACAGAGGACGGACACTGGAAAGTTTTCTTTTCTCAATCGTACTATCAGGGACTGGAATGCTTTACCTGCAGACTTACTAAAGGCTTTACCAATAACCAAAAATGTATTTAAAAATAGGCTTAAGGACTTTACTAATAGACGATAATTATGCACAGTATTTAAAGGGTGTAATTGATATTTTATTATTGAAGTGTTCTATCAGTGAAGAATTATGTTGTGTCAGTGAAGTGTGTTGAGTAAGTGAAACGTGTTCCTGTCAGTGAAGCTTTATAGTGTATAGTGGCAGTGCAAAGTATTTGAACAATGAAATGTTTTTGAAGTGTTAGTGAAATCAGGATAGAATCAGTGATATGTGTCGTAGTTCCAGTGCAGTGAGTGAGTTGACAGCGAAATGAGTGTAATGTTGAAAGGTACTTGTGCAGATATGAACATATCATACTCGTGGGTCTTAGTTCGAACATAGGTTTAAGGTACAAATTAGATTTACTTTAAATGTTATTTTAACCGATCGTGCTTCATTTAATTTAGGATGTTCCCTGTTATTATTATTATTATTATTATTATTATTATTATTATTATTATTATTATTATTATTATTATTAATTATTGTTGTGATTTTGTTCATATTCATCGCCACGCTACATAAAACCATATTGCAAGTATTCATCGCTATATTTACGAAACGCAGTACGTTTTTGTGAACCCTGAGGGAATTTTCACTCACATTATTTGAATCAGCACTGCTGTGATCTAACCCAGAACTCGATTCAGATTGTCTTTTTCGAATTCAAAATTTTTCCACGATAAAATCTAAATAGTACGACTATTTTATCAAAAGTGCTTTATCACCCGCTCACACATACTATATACTGAAACTGACTAATATGTGCTGAAGATTCTAAACCCTGTTTATTACTAAGTGGGAAGTGTAAACGAATTACTACTGTCCGCATTTCACGAGAAGATCCAAGCAAGGAATGCGAGTTTTTCCCCCACTCTTATAACCTATCCCCGACACGGAACCTGCCGGCCATTGACTGAGTCTTATTTGTCCCAGCCAGCCAATGACATCACCCCCATCCACCTGCTTGTTCAAGAACGCCGAGTTACTGGCTTACTCTCGCCTCTTACCCCGCAAGGACCATACTCCCCTCGCAGGGATCCTCTCGTGAAATTTAGACAGTATGCATTGTTGCAGGTGTTCATTTTCATTCGAATTATCGCCAGGCAGAACAATTGAACTGAATACTGCTGCAGATCTTCATATTTCATTGGTAAAGTCTGTCTCAAAATAAAATGTACCATATCGAAGATTTCGTTGTCAATAAAAAATGCGTTGTAAAGAGACTTTTTGGATGGCATAAAATTTATTTTCCAATTCCAAAATTTCGCGACACACTTCATGGGACTGCGCGACACACCAGTTGGGAATCCCTGAACTAAGGTATTCGGATAAATCGCAATATAGCGAACGCCAGTAGGGGACATTATCCCCACCCACATGAAATGTACATTCGACACAACATTCGCCTATCACGTAGAGTGTCTGATGAGCTAGTAGGGGAAAAGTGGAAGGGGTCGTGGGCGGAGCTTCTATGTTCGCTATATTGCGATTTGCCCAGGTATTCAGTAGTATCTATCAGGCAATTAATCAGGGAATGATGCACATGAAACACTATTATTTTTAAGAAAAAAAGAACATAAAATAGCTTTTTATTATAAATTCTTCTAATGATTTTGTTCACCTACTTTTCATTATATAAGATTTTGTCATAAATGTAGCGGTAGGCCTGTAGACCACATGTCTCCAAAAATTATATAAATCAATATATTATAATGTAATTGAAATCTACTGACAGGGAGGCCACTGAGTTCGGGTGAATTTTAGAAGGCTGTGGAATGCGAAAGCAACAATTTATTGACGAATATCACATTTTTACGAATTAATTTTCTGTGTTATGCAATCTGCTTAACAATGGCGTATTTTTCAGTAGATCAACGGATATTTTCTATAGAGAACACTTAAGGTAAGCGTTCACTACATCGTATCGCACTCCTCGTACGAATCGCACGCAACGGATATTTTAAATGCATGTGCGTTCACTGTAACGGCTCCACCTCATAGCCTCATCGGATTCCCCTATCAGCTGTTTAAAACATGACGTCGTACGATATTGACATTGCTGAAAACAGAGGAGTTGAGGTTAGGTCTATTAATTATGACTGTTAGCGAGTAAGAATTCGTAATTGCTTCATGCGTCTAATTGAAGAAGAAGATATATATATATATATATATATATATATATATATATATATATATATATATATATATATAAGAAATGACTTGATTACTGTAATGGGAACGCCTCAAATTATGTAATTCTTCGCAATTTTCTACACGCGAAGTAAGTTTTCCGTCTGTCATTTTGGCGCGACACTGAACATGGCCCAACATAATAGTAACAGTTGACCAATTAAAATTGATTTATTAAAGAAAGCCATGATCGCACGCATCGGAAAAGTTGCTCATCCGAGAAACGTGGACGGATTTGCCGAGAGGCGATGCGTGCGATACGATGTAGTGAACGCGGTTACATAACAATTACAGCAAAGATAGTCTTTTTCCGATCCGTGCGATTCGTCCGATGAGTGCGATACGATGTAGTGAACGCTTACCTTTACACTAGGCCTACCTCGATTTAAGTGAGCTTATACGCTGCACGTCTTTTTTATTAAATAACGTACACAAATTCAGTCAGTATCTACTACCATGTACAATTTGTTATCTAGTGTAGGCCTACACACTGTGTGAACGGAATGACTGTTAATTTCTACAATTCAAATGCGACGAGTGTAGAAATTGTAACTCTGATCTATCCTCGTATTAACGTTTTTTACGAAATATTAAACCTAATGGCCTAACCTGTGGTCGAAGTTGGTCCTTAATTCGTATGAAATATTTCATCAGGTGTTGCTAATTGCTACATAAATACCACGTTTGGTAAAATTAATACAATAAATTACTTCTTATTTATTAATAAATTTGGTCGTTCAAGTACAATTTAGGCCCAAGGCAATTAAATCCTGTTTTCTTTTTACAGCGGAACATCTTTCTAAAATCCATTCAGCCGAAGGTATAGGCTATTACGTCACAAGACAGGGAATAAAATTATGGTATGATGTGTCAGTTATAATATCTGCCTAAGGCATGCACCGAGTGATCTACAGGAAATTAAACCTCTTGCTTGTATAAAACCTGACAGGAAATGCCATTAAACATCCAGATCTACTCATTATTAAAAGAGTCGCCTTTGGCAGGGAAATAATTGTAAGCAAAAAAGCTACTTGTATTTAAACTTATGTGTTTAAGAACGCGCGATTTGTGTTAGGCACTTAAATGTGCAATTCATTTTGTGACTGTTGGAGATAAGGTAGGGTTAGTAATAATTGATTGCTAGTACGATGCTGATTTAGTATCAGTTAAACTTTATGTTCTTAGACTCCGTCTTACATGTATTTATGCATTTATGCGTTTAATATATTTTGCTGTGTTTTTAACACTAATGGTTTCGAGATAGCCTGCTCTATTAATGAATACATTATTATACTACATCGCCGTAAGGCGATCTTTCGTTCTCTGGTCATGATCGCCTGTGTCACCGAAAGATGCAATTTGTATCTTGAATCTCATTAAAAAAAAGAATAAAAAGAGTTTTTTTTGTAGATTATTTTACGACGCTTTATCAACAGCGTAGGTTATTTAGCGTCTGAATGAGATGAATGTGACAAGGCCGGTGAAATGAATCCGGAGTCCAACACCGAAAGTTACCCAGCATTTGCTCATATTGGGTTGAGGGAAAACCCCGGAAAAAACCTCAACCAGGTAACTTGCCCCGACCGGGAATCGAACCCGGGCCACTTGGTTTCGCGGCCAGACGCGCTGACCGTTACTCCACAGGTGTGGACAAATAAGAAGGGGAAAGTTTTTGCTTCAAACAACAGAAAATCCTACAATTTTACATTTCTACTTTCAAATACTGTATTATTTTATCATTATCAAGATTAATATCATCATTTCTCTCCTTCTTCTTCTTCTTCTTCTTCTTCTTCTTCTTCTTCTTATTCATTGTGAGGTTCAGACCTGTCTTCGGACAGTTGACTAAACAACAACAACTCTTACTCCAAGATATTTGAATTTTTCCATCTATTCAAATGATAAATTTCCAATTTTAATATTTCCATTTCGTACTAAGGTAGGTGTCCCTGATATGGCCATGCAAAGTTTTGAGAATTTTTCTAGCCGCCATTTTGAAAAAAAAATTTAAACCACTTTTTCTTACTCGTTCTCAGTCTAATAGACTTTCTTAAAACAATTTCCTTTCCCCATAAAAATAGCTTTAATTGTCCAAAAAGTCCCAAATTCCAAACGTCTACCTACTGGCCATATCAGGAACACGTGCACATGATATGGCCACCCTTGTCCCATGTTCTTTAAACCGTGATTGTTTTCAGTTTGATAGCGCAGTTGTGCTAAAATTAAATAATTTTGGTGTAAAATGAATAACTTAAACATGACACTTAATAATCTTGTTATAATTCAAAAGTGTAGTCAAAACAGGCTTTTCCATAAAAAATTAAGTTGTTTTTCTTAAAATACAAAATTGTTGCGTAATACCAGCTGTAAGACATGTAAATTTGTCAGGTGAAAAAATAAAAGTGAAATGAACTTGATATGGCCATGGTGCATTTAATATGGCCATATCAGGAGCAGGTAAGCTTTCACGAAAATCGTTTGATTATGAACAACTCGTAAAAGATACGCCATCAACGACAACACCAATCAACAGAACATTAAAAACTGAATGGAGTACGATGGTTTTCATGAACAAGTCTTTGAAAAACATGCATAAAATAAAGGAGACTTACCAGAGAAAAATAAGAAGAGATCACATGAAAACCGCAAAACAGGCAACTGACGCCATATTGCTCAACCTGACTGGATGGAAAATGATCAAGTGACATACCAGGATGCCCTTTCACTGGATGATGCTGCAATTTAGCAGATTTTTTGGTTAACTAACTCACAATAGGGGGGTGGCCATATCAGGAACATGGCCATAACAGGAGCACCCACCTTATGTTCTGGCCACGAGACATAATCATATACTTTGTCTCTTCGGGATTTACTTCCAAACTTATCTCTTTACTTCTTTCAAGTAAAATTCCCGTGTTTTTCCTAATAGTTTGTGGATTTTGTCCTACATATTCACGTCATCCGCATATTATTATTATTATTATTATTATTATTATTATTATTATTATTATTATTATTATTATTATTATTATTATTATTATTATTTGAGGAATGATTGTTACTTATACTTTATTTCATTCCGTTCATTAGACACTTAAATATTATAGCACATTGCATTTATTCATTTACTTGTCTATTTATTTATTTATTCTACTTCCACTACCTTAATTACTGTATAGACATTACACGCAATCATAGGGATTTCTTCAAATCCCCTCTCATTCTAAACGTTGAATGACTATTACTCGAGGGTATGTGAGATGATATGGACATATTTTCGCCTAACATCGATGCAATTTCGTCTTTCGATGCTTAGTAATAATTTAATAATTATGGCGTATTTGTAGGGAAATGTTGATTGAAAATAAAAGAATAAAAACGGCTCTATACAAAAGTGATGTTTACGTAAAGATAGAGGGCATAAAAACTCATTTTTCACAGGCAATTGGTCCCTTTATAAACATCTGGGGATTTCACATAAGTGTAAGGACAGGAGTGCAACATCTCTTTCTAAGGGGTAGCCTTAAACTTCTAGTATTTCTTTCCTTTCAGATAATTTTGTCTCCTGTTTTGAGTGTAATAAGATTTGTTTTATACAGATTATAAATATGAGTAGTACAGATGATCTGTTGCTGTTGTGGAATGTGAACTTTTCGCCAAAATATTCAACAATAGACTTCTGTTTACCTTGCCGAAAGCTTTCTTAAAATCGACAAATGCCAGATGTGTTTCAATATTAAATTCACGGTATTTCTTCATCAAAATTTGCACTGTAAATTACCCATCACAGCATAATCTACTCTTTCTGAGTAATAATAATTAAAACTAATATAAATAATTTTATTGGCATGATTTTATCCTCAAGTCGGTTGAGGAACATGGCACATTTCCAGGGAAGAAAATCTGTAATCCAGTTATTTATACCGCACTGCATAACCATGGCAGTTAATGTAGCGTCACTGATAAGTTAATGACGCAATAAAGAACAGGGATTTGTTTGAATATCTAATCTCAAAATAGTTTATATCTACCCAGTTCTGTTCTCAAACCACAAAGACTCAAGTCTTCGAGCGGAATACGTGCTAATTAAGAAAATTCTTTATTTCAACTTACTTTCTGAAAACTCCTTGATCTAATCCACAACTAGTTCTAGTCCAAATGCGAATGATGGCCTCTACCAATCGAACGAAAGAGATGGAGGAGAGGTTTTACAGGTGTCCTGTCTGCAATACCGGTCGGGGCTGCCAGAACTGGAGCCAGCCGGATGACACGAGCTCGTACCCTGAGTCATCAGGTGCGAGTGGGTGTCGAAGCGCAATAACTTTAGATCTCTGCCCATGTTTGGTTTCTCTCAGGAAAAAAATATGTGGGTTTGACTTCTTTTGGATCATGGATGTTTTTATCAGAGCTCACCTACTACTTTCAGTACATAACGAAGTTCCAAGAAAACTTATTTTCTGCGAATTTCTTATTATTACTTCAATTTCAGCTCGATAGGAAACCTCTGACATTTCATGAAAAAATATATATCTTATAAACATGAAAGGAAAATTAAATTACTTAAGCAATGGACCTATTATTAGGCCATGATTTCATTTAAGACATAAAATGGCAAGTGAATCGTACGAACAATTTCTGAACAGAAATGGCTTCCAGAGACGTCGACATTCAAAGAAATTAATTTTGTACCTCTGATTGAAGAATGCTGAAGGGACGTAAAGGATAGCATAATTCACTGCTGCTTTCTATTACTACGTTTTCATGGAGTAACTTATTCAAATCGATTTGAATACATTTACCGTACTGAATATGATCCTCTCGATCCCTGTTTTCATGCAATTTTCTATACGTATTGAAAACTGAATACGGAAGCGAAATTTAGAAAGTAGTTATGTTGGTTAACATGTGTTGCGTTTTCCAAATGAGGCGCATGAAACTTAATATTCTGGCTGTTAATGTAAAATGGCAATACTGGCTTTTAGGAAAATATAAAATATTATGTGTTACAACACGCCTTTTCAACATACATAATTGCGCTCGCTGTTGGTAAAACAGCTGACACATCAAACAAATGACGATCGTTCAAGCGCTTAGCGTATTGAGATCGTTTTGAATACGATACCCGTTTTCATTGAACTCTATCCGTATTGAAAAAGATCCGATCCAACCTTTTAGGTTATCGACCTTGAGACTCTGATCGTTTTGAATCCCCGTTTTCATGGAAGTTTCAATGCGTTAAACGTATTCATATCGATTTGAATAGGCTACTCCATGAAATCGTAGTAGCCTATATATTACATCACCACCCAATCATCATCATCTTCATTAGGAATAGCTCCTACGGCCTGCTCCGGTTATAGAAGAGTGAATCATTCGTCTTTGCTTGGACCCTCCATGGTTTATTTTCCCTTCAGGTGTGGCTGATTTTTCGAGATGGATCCATGCATTTAGGATCACACTAACCTATTGTGTGCTTTATATGCCATGATTGTTTCATTCCGACATTTTGTCCGGTTGGCATTCGTGAGTCTGATGCTGACAGACAGCCATCCACCGTATTTTATGAAATATACTAAATTATTGCAAATAATATGAGTTAGGTTTTAGCAAAATACAAGAAGACAATGCATGTATGTTTGAAACAATAAATGTCTTTTATACACTGTACTACTATATACTACACACTATATTATTTTTACACCTTAATTACAATTTATTAGGAGATTTTCCTTGTTTTCGCTGCCCAAGTTTCAGTGCTTCAGTATGAAATATTTTAGTACATTTGTTGCATATTGTTCATTTATTTTAAAAGCTTTTGGTAATATTATTTCACCAAGGACAAGAACATAAATCTGTAAAGTCTTTAAATTAATCTTTATTTAGTCTGTTATGTTCGTATTTTAAGAAATATAATAAATTACTTCAAATAATAATAAACACTCAAAGGTTCTTCTGATTTTATAGTGGAAAATTGAAACTTTTAACATGTTTGAATATCTAGCAAAACTATTTACTTTTGAAAAAATGGTTATATTTACTTTCTTTCTTCATAAAATATCGTACTTAATTTTATGCAAGGTAGTAAAAACATAATATATATTTTTTTAAGTATGGTCAATAGCTTAAGTTTACAATTGATCTTGAACTGTATAAATTAATCATTTTAAATTTTACTATATATTTGTTCTTTTATTTATTTATTTTATTGAGTTATTTTACGACGCTGTATCAACATCTAGGTTATTTAGCGTCTGACTGAAATGAATTTGTTCTTACTTTGAAACAATAAACGTATGGTATATCAACATAATTCAAAGTAGGGCTACAGCTTCAATGATGCTTTGTAAACTACGTCCCAATTTGGATATGATTTTATATGGTTCGTAAACCACTGTTTTTAAGATTCAAACAAATAAGAATAACTATGATTTTCAAATATTGATTATTTATACAAAAATTCTCGTGTGAGTTTCACGTAAGCGTGGAAGTTTAAAAGCAATACATATGGAGCCTGTATAAATGTATGTGGAGCTCGATATATCCTTGTTTCCTATTTTTAGTTTTCGTGACCTTATCGAGTTTCAAATGTTTGTCTCTGTCACAGGAATGTCAACATTTACGAGGTCGTTATGTTAGTTTTCTAACACATAAATAAGCACAAAATCGCGACAGAGTTACGTCAGCCTTGTAGACTACGTCATCTTGGTTCAAGTCTCGGTATGAATTCGATGTTTCTATTCACATGTTAAAAGTTGGCACCCGTCAAAACCTTTCTGTTCAAACTTCATATACACAAGTGTGCCTCTTTATCAACATTTGCCAGGTCAAGCTTCTTAAATATATCTTGCCAGTTATCTTGTCACTATGTATACACTTAACAGCTGCAATGCTATTACTTTCTTGTTTTAAACGTGATATTAAAGTTATATATCCGTTATGAAAACGATGTCACACTACATGTTACTATGCAATTATTTACAAGATGATGTTAGTGTTGTTTTAATTTGGAAATGTGACTCATAGCCAGGGTCGGGAAGTTACGCGCAAAAAATTAATATCTACACGATGCGTAAAATGCGAGTGAAATGCGTAATTTATATCATAAATGTAAAAATGCAATAAATTGAGAACTTGCTGTAACACATTAAATAAACAAAGTGTTAAAATGTTCCCAGGCTATCAGCATGTATTACTTGCGGTAATTCATTCATCCTCTTCATAGTAAGCCCAAGTGTCTTCATTTATTCCATCCTTTGAAACGATATGCCGACACCACATAGTGCTTCCGCGTGTTGCTTAGGCCAGCAGCATACTGCATCGGACATTCTGTCTCGGACAGGACGGTTTTGTCTCGGATCGTTAGATATGACAGTGATTACACTCATTCTTATGAGACTGCAACATATTACATCGGTCATTCTGTCTCAGACAGGATGGTTTTGTCTCGGACCGTTAAATGTGATTGAATTACACTCATTCTTATGACACTGCACCATACTGCATCGGTCATTCTGTCTCAGACAGGTTGGTTTTGTCTCGGACTGTTAAATGTGATGGAATTATATTCATTCTTATGAGACTGCAGCATACTGCATCGGTCATTCTGTCTCAGACAGGACGGTTTTGTCTCGGACCGTTAAATGTGATGGAATTATATTCATTCTTATGAGACTGCAGCATACTACATCGGTCATTCTGTCTCAGACAGGACGGTTTTGTCTCGGACCGTTAAATGTGATGGAGATTACACTCATTCTTATGAGACTGCAGCATACTGCATCGGACATTTTATCTCGGACAGGGCGGTTTTGTCTCGGACCGTTAAACGTGATGGAGATTACAATCATTCTTATGAGGCTGCAGTATACTGCATCGGACATTCTGTCTCGGACAGAACGGTTTTGTCCCGGACCGTTAAACGTGATGGAGATTACACTCATTCTTATGAGACTCCAGCATACTGCATCGGACATTTTATCTCGGACAGGGCGGTTTTGTCTCGGACCGTTAAACGTGATGGAGATTACACTCATTCTTATGAGGCTGCAGCATACTGCATCGGACATTCTGTCTCGGTTTTGTCTCGAACCGTTAGATGTGACAAAAATTACACTCATTCGGACATTCGTTTGATGCAGTATGCTATCGGCCTTAGCTACCGCGTCGATGCAAATTCCAGAGTTTACTAATCATTATTTTTCATCATATGCATTTTATCATTGTGTTTCCCACGGTTCCCAACGGCATCTTTTGTCTGTACTTTTTGTTGAACATCGTATATCACTGTGTTAATGAGTAGTGCCTGTGCATAATGTCGACTTCGTTTATTTTCCTTTATCTGCTGACCGAAGAAATTCTGTTAAGAGAGGCCAATATTAAGCAAGAAAACACAAAATGTGTTGTCCATTTGAGAAAGCTCTGTGAACACTTCTTTGATTTTACTACACTCTTATAGATTACTTGTGATCATATTGTGATCTGATAGTCTAGAGATTTTAAAAGGATGGAGTGACATAATCGACTTTAGTCCACAACATACTATTTCTGAAGCATTTAGTAAGAGTTTATAACCAGTGTCTTTGAAGTTAGCAAGTTGAAGACAACATGTCATACGCAGAGAGACCTTTGCATAGGAAGTATGACGAATTTGGCTTTATTCTCACAAAGCTTGAAAATAAAATTACTGAAAAAGTATATTTTGTGGCCCGATAATTAAAAACAAAGCAACACAGTGTCTTCAAGCATATAGAAGAGTAACCTATGTAACATCTATTTACTTCCATTAAAATAATTTATTACGTCGCGTAGAAAATCGTGTAAAAATTAGTTTTTCTACGCGACGTAAATTAGTGTAATGTATATAACATATATTGTATCATGCAATTTACGCGGCCAACCTTGCTCGTGGCACTAACATTTGGGAAGTTCTAATCTAAGCGGTAAGACAATGCTAAATACGTAGTTAGAATTACGACAAAACTTATGATAATATGAACACTTTACATACAACAGTTCATCTTAATTTATTTATCTCTTTCATAAAAGAAGAGTTAGTCTTCTTCTTCTTTTTCTACTTTTCAAAGTGATATACAAGTTCACAGAATTGCGGTGAGCCTCTCGCCAAATACCATCTCGCTATCATTATCATATTAGTTGATAAAACTCGTTAAATAACTAAAAACAAATATTGGAATAATGAGCATACATTATTAATTGAACACTACCTCCCTATATTTGAATGTTAAATAAAACAAAAAAATAATAATTCCTGAATTAAATACAGTGAATAGAGTAAGAGATAACTTTAATTGCTAATGGTATTCCCACACAGTCTTAAAAATTCTGACACTGGCTTTTTGCACAAGAAATGGGATTTTTTCATCATCGTGACAATAAGTTTCTTCATTGCAAATTGTTCTGGTAGTCGTGTTATCAATAGGCATTTTCATGTAACCTGGCCTGCAAGATCGCCAGATATTTTAATTGATTTATTTGACGATGTTTCATCAACTGCTATGGTTATCTAGCGTCTGAGTGATATAAAGGTGATAATGAATCCAGGGTCCAGCGCCGAAAGTTACCTAACATTTGCTCTTAATGAGTCGAGGAAAAACTCCGGAAAAACCTCAACCAGGTAACTTGTTCCTACCAGAATTTGAACCCGGGCCCGCTCTTTCCACGGTCAGACATGCTAACAGTTACTACACAGCGGTGGACGGCAGATATTAACACAGTAGATTATTGGTTGTGAGGCTGTCTGAAGGGGAGTGTGTCCTTGAGCAAACCTACGAGAGTAGATGAGTTGAAAGACTCCATCGCACACACTACGGCATATATTCCAGAACACGAACTCAGAATTGTTGTATACAGCATTGAAAAGAGGCTGTTATTTCTACAACAACAAAAGCTTCCAGGTTAAATTGTCCACTTCAAAATGACCAGAGGTAAAATGGCCACAAACAAAAATGCCCAGAGCAAAATGTACAAGGGAAAAAGTCCAGTAACAAATGTCCACATACAAAAATGTCCACAACAAAATGTCCAGTATAAAAATGCCCACTAGCAAAATGTCCACAACAAAATGTCCAGTATAAAAAAGTCCGCATTCAAAAATGCCCATAAAAAGTCCTTAATAAAAAATCCATAATATTTTTTTACACAAGCAGTAACCAGGAGAAAGACTACAATGTTTTATTGAGATTGCTGAGTGACGTACCAAATTTTAAATCAAGAGTGACAGAATGGCTGAAATTATACGTTAAAAAAAAAAACATTCTAGTACACAATGGCTTTTCGTATCACTTTCATTCAAGGAGCAAAAATGGTAATAAATTATATTGGAGATGTGTGGAAAGAAGCACCTGTGATGCGAGATGTGTGACCAATGCTGATATGGATAACTTACATGTAGATAAACCAAGTGGACATTTATATAAGTGAACATTTCTGTTTGCGGACGTATTGAAATGGACATTTTAACCTCCAACTCAACAAAATGCTAGACACATACGAGTACGATAAAGTTATGGCAGTGGGTGGTGATGCAAAAAGAAAAACAATTTCTTGCGTAATATGCCGGTGCCATAGTTTAAAAATATTGTGTAGAAAATATGAGAAATTAATGTAATCTCTATATGTATATAAATAACGTGTATAACCTAGCTCAAGGGAGATAGCTCTGCGTCGTCGATTGAAAACTGCTGTTAATGGTCCAGAAATAATGTAAGTCCTTGAGTATGACCTCATTAAACGAAATGTATAACTTGATTTTGAAGATTAAAGCAATGATGATGATGATGATGATGATGAATGTAATATGACTGCGCTAATCTAAAGATTCAGTACTGCAGTCCACCAGCTTCGTAATTTGATTGTGACACCGGCTACGAGCGTTGCTGCATTCTGTAGATTGCCTTCAGCGAGTTGCAACATAGATGGAATTGCCGGGACCAGTTGGGAACGAGAGCCTTCTCCTCAGGCTGTTTTCTATTATATCGTGTAACAAAATTTTCAGACTGTGCTCCGTCTGGCGCCAAGCACTTTGTATTGCGAAATGAGACGAAAGTGTAGTTTAATTTCAATATTATAAGAGATAGACTTCTCTAATTTGCCACAAGCAATGCAAATTATAAATTAACAGATGTATTTGATACGTTACAGTTTTGTATTCTAGTTAAAAGATTTCATATTCGAGAGACTTGTTCGATCTCAGAGATCGGTTACCCTATTGAATTTTCTCGTTATTCTTTTGAGTAGCCTATATTCAGAAATATGTTCATATTAAATACTGAAATAGTCTAAGATCGTTTACTCACCATTACTTCCTGCATAATCAGTTATTCTACTATTTCAATGTACAACTTCTACAGTTAGTGGAAGACGTGCATGACAGGATAAATAAAATAATCAGTCTATTTTCGAGAGTACACTTAATATGACGCAGACCTTCTTCAATCGAGGCAATTAATACCCGATAAAAAGAGCATTATTGTTCACTGGCTTAAAAAAAATCGGTGCTGTATGAGGGGTACACCAGCACGTAGAATACGTAGCACAGCTTCGGGAATGAACTGGACAGTTGAGTTTATGATAAGAAAATAATAAATTGAAGGACATACAATATATTTATTCTTCAGGTGAATCGACATTCCGAAATCAGTCCTAGCTCACAACTAATTCTTCACTATGGTTCACTCAAGGTGTTTCGTACGTGTCTATCCAGGGGTATCAAAATCTATTTTTTATATAGCTGCTTTTGTCAATAGCCTACTCAAATGTTATAGTTAAGTACTTGTTGTTTTAAACAAAATTGTATTGAAGGAATGGAAAACACATTAACAAAATGTTAAACATAAACAGGCTCTTAATTTAACATTTGTTAAGTCAAATTAAACAATGCTTGGAGAAACTGACCAATATTATTACAACCACTGGATAAACATAGAGTACAAAATGAGATCATTATATCATCACTTACTCACTTACTGACTTTTAGGGAACCCGGAGGTTCATTGCCGCCCTCACATAAGCCCGCCATCGATCCCTATCCTGAGCAAAATTAATCCAGTCTCTACCATCATATCCCACCTCCCTTAAATCCATTTTAATATTATCTTCCCATCGACGTCTCGGCCTCCCCAAAGATTTTTTTCCCTCCGGCCTCCCAACTAACACTCTATATGCATTTCTGGATTCGCCCATACGTGCTGCATGCACTGTCCATCTCAAACGTCTGGATTTAATGTTCCTAATTATATAAGGTGAAGAATACAATGCATGCAGTTCTGTATTGTGTAACTTTCTCCATTCTCCTGTAACTTCATCCCTCTTAGCCCCAAATATTTTCCTAAGCACCTTATTTTCAAACACCCTTAACCTATGTTCCTCTCTCAAAGTGAGAGTCCAAGTTTTACAACCATACAGAACAACCGGTAATATAACTGTTTTATAAATTCTAACTTTCAGATTTTTTGACAGCAGACTGGATGATAAAAGCTTCTCAACCGAATAATAACAGGGATTTCCCATATTTATTGTGTGTTTAATTTCCTCCCGAGTATCAATTAGCCTATATTTATCTTATCACTTACAGATAACAAATATCAGGTACCATTCCATCTCATACTGACAGCTTACATTAGTCACCGCTAGGAGAGTTGAATACTAGCATTGTTGCCACTATATTTTTATTGATCTATGTTATCTGTATTTAGGACAAGGTGCAAATACCGAAATATTTCACATTATAAAGAACTTAAAAGCTTAAAATGTAGTAGTAGTAGTAGTAGTAGTAGTAGTAGTAGTAGTAGTAGTAGTAGTAGTAGTAGTAGTAGTAGTAGTTTTATTTTGCCTGGCAGAGTTAAGACCATAAGGTCTTCTCTTCCACTCAACCAGGTTTCAATAATATACATGAAATAAAAAATTAGTAAACACAAAATTATTAAAATACAACCAACAGAACCAGAAAATATATATCATTCAACTGCACCTTTTATAAACGCGATGCATTACTTTTAGAGCAATTCTCATATTTAACTGAACTTTACTTTGCGTCTATTAGAGAGTTTCAAGTCAACGGTGAAGTTGAGCCAGAGTTATTACGAGTATTTCGCGTGACCATTACTCTGGTCGCCGTAACTAATGCATGGATCGCATATCACGGATCTCGCCGACTACTTCTTCGTGCTTGTGAACGGCGGTGGCTGCATGACTGCGGAACCGCTTTCTTGGCAGGTAACATTTCAGCTCTCGAAAAATACCCAGAATATTTATAGGTTGAGTAGATCCCGAACAGCTGTCCTGAAGCTTCTAAACGTTCTTACGTTATGTATAAATTACGATAAGGCTACTCAACTCCTAGCTCAAACTTATTAGCACTGCGGACCCCCTTTCCATAGATCAGTATATTTGCGGACCCTTTCCATGTCTTCAATAGAATTTGGGTAGGTTATATTTTGGGTTAATAGGCTACATATTAAGTGATTGTGAATAGTGATATTTCTGTTATATTTTAGAATATTGAATTAATATTAACTGTAAATTTGAATTAAACAAAACGTAAATAATGTAATATTGTCCTGAAAAAAGAGTAGATGGCCTTCATTAATATATATTATTTTAATGTACCGAAGTACATATGATATTTCCATGCAGATATTCTGCGTCATCATACGATGAAAGAGTAATGGAACTGAGAAAAATTCTCTCCGGCACCGGGATTTGAACCCGGGTTTTCAGCTCTACGTGCTGATGCTTTATCCACTAAGCCACACCGGATACCCATCCCGGTTCGGACAGAATCGTCTCAGTTTAAGTTCCAGCTCTTGGGTTCCCTACATTCATAGACATCTATGACGTAGTGCAGAGGGCGGCCACTAGAGGGAACCCAAGAGTTGGAACTTAAACTGAGACGTTCTGTCCGACACCGGGATGGGTATCCGGTGTGGCTTAGTGGATAAAGCATCAGCACGTAGAGCTGAAAACCCGGGTTCAAATCCCGGTGCCGGAGAGAATTTTTCTCCGTTCCATTACTCTTTCATCGCTTCATTAATATGTTACAGCAGAGTTTATATTAAAAAATAGTAAAGCAAAACAATACTCTGCTTTCAATTGACTCTTTGTATAATATTCTTATATTGAAAAAGAAATCACGTAAATTTTTACAAGTTTCCCTGCTTCAATGAGAATGATGGAACTGGTTCTTTTTGTGCTTAAAAGTCTTTATATTTTAGATCAATGTTAGCAAGCTCCTCTTTGGTGAGATCGTGAGTCTCGATGTTGGTAAAGGGAATTTGAATTCTGAGATCCTTAGAATTAGAAACCGGAAAATAATTCTGAGTTCATCTTCATCCATATTATATGAAGACGTTTATGCTAACAATACATTATTGACTTCACTTCATTGTAATGTCCATGTTTCTACTCTAAAAATGTCACACTCCATAAAAAGCACTTCACTAATCTCTTCCTTAGTTTTTTCAGATGTCCGCAAAAGATAATCCTTTTTCTATTAAAAGCTTCCTTTGCCATGGCTATTTTCCTTTTGACTGAGTCAAAAGTCTTCTTGGCAGCAGCTCATGTTACTGCTTATAGTATTTGATGCTGTCCACTTTTCTACTGCCTCATTTAGAATTCGTACGTTTACTTCGTCTTGTTTGCGTTTATCCTCATCCCAAACTGCTCATAGCTGCCATATTATCTCCAGTAGCATATCCCTTAGCATCGTCTCCTCTTCTGCTAACAACATCATATCACCAGCAAAACTTATAGCCTACACTTTATTCTTCTTCTTTTTTCTATCACTCAACTCCGATGTTCTGAAAACAGTTCACATTCTGCTGAAATTCGGGGCTGTTATGTGATATACAGTATGGTGACTGTTATTGATCTGTATGAGTTGTCTATGAGGTTGAAAAGCTACCCATAGGATTATCATTCATCACATTCTACTACCTTCTGGGGGTTGCATATTTAATGTATCATTATGGACATCTACATGCAGGAAGAATTTCGTCCGCATTTTAGTGCACGCACGCACGCACACACATGGACAAGTTAATGACGGGAAAGTTTTCTCATTGTAATCCACTTTCTTCTCTCATCATCGCAGTAATTTTAATTTTAATATTTTTCATAAAATAAAAAAATTGAAAAATCGTACACTCTCTGATATGTTCCACAAATCTCAGACGTAAACAAATAACAATTCATGATAGGTAGTAATAGACTTGGCTAATTGATTTGGGATAAATTTCATATGGTGAAACTTGGTAGTTTCGCAAACGACAGCTTTTCAGGTATTTTTCAAGAACTAGGACTTACACTCTGCAAGAGTTCACTGAAGTTTAATCCATTCTCTTTTCGCGCTACACTCTAAAATTGTTATGATTTGACCTCCGTGTCTCGGCTTCCTCAGCGGAATATTGGATGCATTTGAAAAATAGGTCAATACAACTTTCCTCCGTATTTCTTCCTAACAAACATTCATTTCATTCAGGGCGATAAAAAATGTGATTTACGAGTACAGATAATATACTAATTTATTCCAGAATACCTTATTAAGTGGCAGATTTATTGCTGCAAAATCCATTAGGTATAATCAAGTTCTCATGTAATGTAACACTTCTTGCAACACAACTTAAATGACTCGCGTCGTTGCCATATGGATTTTCTTGCCTTATAAACGAGTTTCGTACCAAATTTTACACACGTTTTCATAATAGTACTGGGTAAATGGTAAAACACTATAGTATGACTGAGAAGGGAGCCATTAAGGGGACATGATTTATAAAACTTCCACAGTTTTCATCCAAAATTTGTGAAGTTTAAACTACATAAACAGGCCTACAATACAATCATCTGTACAAAATTTGAGGCATTAGGGTTAATAGTTTTGAAATTATATTTTTTATTTAGCCTATTTTAGACGCCATTAAAAAGGCTCCTTGAGCCGATGTTTAAAATTAGTTAGTTCATATTTGCTCATAAGCTTCAAAATAATCATGGGAATAAAAATTAATTAGCTTCTTGAGCTTAGTTTAAATAGAGAGTCACGATACATTTTTAAATTTCGTGAATTTACCAATACAGCATATGTTAATACAAGTGCAATATGAATATGCCCCCAAAGGAACTTAATATTAATAGGCTATTTCATACAAATGCTAATTAAATTTTATTTATAAACATTTAATTGACCCTCTGTGAGAAGTTTCAAACCAATCTGATAATAACCATCGTGCAAGGAACTTTTTTGTGCAATAAACTGTTTAAATTTTAAAGTTGAGGAAACAGCATTAAAAACAAAACAAAACTTTTTCAATTCATTCACGCACCGTATTTAAATCTCAGAGGTAAGACATCTGACTTCATTTGAAGGGTTCAGAGCCATAGTGGGCCAAGCGCCATTTATTAATAACGGAGAAAGCAAGGGTTAAAGTTAAGTGAATACCATAGTTTAATGAAGATTGACATATAATTTACTTTGAATGTGTATACGTTATATTACTAGCTATATGTTTCCATTGAATTATGGTAATAACTTCATTTTAACCCTTGTTTTCTACGGTTTTAGTAAATGGCGCTTGGCCCACTATGGCTCTGAACCCTTCATTTATACGTTGTATGTTTGAAGTAGATACACGTAGGGCTACTTAATTTTGCACAACTTTACACAAAATTCCTGTACGCATATTGTGATTCATTTCTAATATTATTTTGACATCTAACGTCTAATTATATTCGACCTATAACTTATTAATAGAAAAAAATGAAAGGATTTAGTGTCATATGAGAATTAGCTTATTACAATTATTCTGATGTCAGATCTGGATTAAACAGAAAATATCCCGTGGGATTGTACACTAGATGGCAATACTAAACTTTGAGGTGTTAAAATTTAAATTTGTTCTGTTTTTTTTTTTTTGAATGAAAATTTTTGGAACTTAAAATAAAAAAAAAATGTTATAACTTCTACACTATTTTGAATTTTTAAACCAAATAAAAATAATTTTGTTCAGTATTTTCTCCTCTATAAGATGGTACCCATAAATCAGTTTCGTCACAGTGGAAGTTAAGGTCCCATTTCCCATGGTCTGTCACTTTAAAGCAAGTGGTGGTATAGCTCAGTGGTAGAGCATTCATCTGCAGATCGAGAGTTTATCTGTTCAAACCCGAGTGTTTCCTAATTTGTTATAATTACATTTAATTCTTAATTGTTCCATATAGTTCAGTATCAATAAAATAGTTGTTGAAACAGTTTATTTCATTTATGTGCCTTTTTTAAGTAAACATGACGTCGTTTTAAGCGCTATATTGGTTGCGGTTGTGACATCTGGTGGGAAACAATTGACAATCGACGTAAACAGTTGAATGTCAGTGTTAAAAATACTTTTGTGCGAGATCGTGCTTATTTGCTTGTTTTCCGCACAGAACCAATACGATGTAGCCTAAGTGTGAAATACCACATTCAGTATTCCCAACGTAACACACATAACAATTTCCCTCTTCTTACCGCTTAAGCACGACATTCATTTTACTGCTTTAGGCTTTTAACATATTATTTTTAGAGACGTTTAACATAGTAATAATTATAAATTGGAAACTTACCACTGCAATTTCACCTAAATTGCAATGTTAATTATTGTTTTTAAATATTTGCAAAAATTAAGTGAAGTCTACTACTCCACGAAACTTATTGCATTCCTGATACAAGTAACATTAAGGAAGCCGTGAAAAAACCAACAAGATTCCAGATGCAGATGTTATTACTGCAATATGTTATATAAATAATATTGTTAAAATATTAAAATGAAAAATAAATCATTACATAACCTTACCGTTTGTTTTAAGTTCGCATTTATAGACTGGGGGGGAAAAAAAAGACAGACGTATATCACGGCCTGCTGGAGTATAGTAAACACAGAAAACATTTTATAGCAACAATGTTGAAGAAAGATATTTTGGTTTTCCGATGTTGCCGTCATTAAACAGAAACCAACATGGAGATTTCATTGCAACTAATTAGAAATTCGTCTTTCAGGTATGTAATAAACGATCTTCGCACAAAATAATGTACGATACATGAGCGGTATGTTTGTTTTCATGTTCTCGGAAATTAAAAAAGCTCAACTACGTTTCGCTTTTTCAATCTTTTCCTCGACCATGAAAACGTCAACATACCGCTCTTGTAACGTATATTACTATTATCCATGACTGGTAACTGAACAGGTCTTTATTTCACCGTCCTTAGCAACCTAAACAACTGCTTTATTCACAGCGGTCAACTATTTTTTTTAATCACTCTCTCATGACAACCAACACATTAGCAACAATGAAACCTATACCTTCATTCATTTATAACTTCTTCACAAACAACACATTACAAAGAAAAGGTATTGAAGACCTCCCCGAAAAAAAATGTAACATCAAATTAATTGACTTAGGTGGATAAAATAATATTAAACATTCATTTATAACAATAAATTATTACATCCAGTAACTGAATAAACTTGTATCATGATTATTCAAATGGTTCTGCTAGTAAATATAGGCCTAGGCCTAACGAAATATATCCCTCAAATTATTTTCCTTTCTCTTGAAACGTGTATTATATATTTGTTGGTTACATGTTTATTACGGGGAGGTTGCGTTTATTATATACTAGTAATGAATAAAATATTGTATATTGTATGTCTCACGAGAGCAAACAGATTTTGTGCGATCGTTTCACTCGCGGATAAAATCTAATTTTACTATCTTATACTAATTATAAATTACTATTTACTCTTTCTTTTTTGTGGTCAAATTTACTGCAGTTTTCGGTATCGATAGAATTGTTGATAGTGAGATGAATCCGATATTTTCCATGATATAGGCCTACTCTGCATTCTTCTTACTGTTGTAAAAACTTCGGAAAAATTTCTAAAAGAATAATGAATCTAAGCGAAATATGAACACATACCCGAGCGCAGTCTCGAAGCACGAGTCCCGCTCGCTACTCTTGACTACGGCAGTGACAGAACTCTGTTCCGTAACTACAAAAATGGACAAAAACAAACAAAGCAGAGCTTAAGAAGTAGTAATTTTAATGTAAGCACAATTTGAAGAATATGCAATATTTATTTCACCAGGTTTTTAAATAAATGTAAATGCAGTAGAATGATTCAAATACTCTTCAGAGAAATGCAGGCGGTTATAATATGACAATCAAGATGATCCGGGTGTGGGTAGAGTAAATCTGGGTCTTTCTCAATACCTTCATTGCAATATCGGAAGTATAAAAACCAGCTTCCTTTCAACTCTGATAAGAAGAAAGAACATGCTATTAGGTGAGATATGCTAGCAATGCTATTACAATATTAACTAGTACATGGAGGTAACGACTTTCTTTAACATTTGACAATAAAGTTAGGCCTATCTTCAATTTACAAATTTATCAATCTGTATAACGAATCTACAAATTTTAGAAATAATATTTTGGAATATTTTAAATTGAAAACGTATATTTAAATTAATCAGTGGCGTACCTACGCAGAATTTTGTCAAGGGGGGGGGGTTATTATTATATTGTTTGCAATTTACATTAGTGCTATTTTAAATTTTATGTATTATTATTATTATTATTATTATTATTATTATTATTATATTACGTTATATTTGTTAATATTACACTATGTTCTAATAGAACATATTCAAGAATCTTTGAAACGTAATTTTTTTCACAGCCATCCATTTGTAGGCGGATAATTTACAATTAGGGAGAAATGAACACTATTATTAATGGAACTAGCATGCATCATGAATTCATGAGATAGTGATGTTGGTAGTAGTAGTAGTAGTAGTAGTAGTAGTAGTAGTAGTAGTAGTAGTAGTAGTAGTAGTAGTAATAGTAATAGTGGTGATAGTGGCAGTGGTAATATTATCCATCCAGCTCAAAAATAAAACGACCCGAAGGCACGTACTATGATGTTTCATGTTTGGCCGTCTACCACAGTACACCTCTGGGCGTCAAAATATATAGGCAGTCTGAAATCTTACTTACTTATTTACAAATGGCTTTTAGAGAACCCATTCATTGGTTCATTGCCGCCCTCACACAAGCCCGCCATCGGGCCCCTATCCTGAGAAAGTTTAATCCTGTCTCTACCATCATATCTCATCTCCCTCAAATGCATTTTAATATTATCGTCCCACCTACGTCTCGGCCTCCCTAGAGGTCTTTTTCCCTGCAGCCTCCCAACTAACACTCTGTAATTATGCATTTTTGGATTCACCCATACGTGCTACATGCCCTGCCCATTTTAAACGTCTGGATTTAATGTTCCTAATTATATTAGGTGATACTTATAGTCTGATATATATTATATCTTACAGTTTATTTTTTTATTTTAAATAAATAATGTTAAAATCTATGCTAAACATAGTTAGGTATATTTATCTTTTATGTGGCTGAAATTAACCATTTATTTGTGATTATCATAATAAAATTTCTGACGAACACAGGTGAAATTTACGTTTTATCTCATCCTCCTTATGTATAGGATTTAATATTTGCTAGACGTAATGAAATTCTTTAAAGGCCTAACATGACTAAAAATTCCTTCAACAAATTATTTTACAGGTTGAAATAATGGTAACTAAGATGGGTGGGCACAAAGTCCCGTTACCCCTTCTAAATACATCAAATATACAATTATTTACATCCAATTTACACAACTGTATGTCCTAAATTTAAGTGTCTAAAGGGTCAGTACCTCCTTCATAATTCTCCATCGCCTGTTTCGGTGTGACATTCGCCTCAGCATTGCTGCGCAATCTGTTGGAAAGAGCGTCGCACGGCGTCCTTCAATTCATCAATGGTGACGTACCATTCCTGTGCAACAATGCTCTTGATGAAACCCCACAGCGCATTATATGTGAAGGGTGTGCTTCCCTTTAGAGGATCGTTGAACGTATCGGTTAACAAGTGGTAGTCATAGTGGTGGTATTAGTAATGGTAGTAGTTTATTTGAAGATGCCTTCAATTGCGGAAATTATTCAGTTTCAGCATTCAACATGGGCAAGAAATGAACGACGAATCTTGTCTGGAATCCCTTATCAAAGAATGGTTTCTTTTATATTCCGTAAATGTGCTACAAAGGCCTTCCAACTTTACTTCTACCGAAGAAGAGTTCGTGTTAAGGATTTCATTGCCCTTCAAAATACACGGCCTATTTTAGGCAAGCAGAGATTGATTACACGTCTCTTCAATGAATATATAATTTAAGTACGAAGTATTTACTTTGCTTCAAGTAGAATTTCCGTGTTTTCCCTAATCGTTTGTGGATTTTCTGCTAACATATTCACGTCATCCGCATAGACAAGAAGCTGATGCAACCCGTTCAATTCCAAACCCTCTGTGTTATCCTGAACTTTCCTAATGGCATATTCTAGAGCGAAGTTAAAAAGTAGAGGTGACAATGCATCTCCCTGCTTTAGCCCGCAGTGAATTGGAAAAGCATCAGATAGAGACTGACCTATACGGACTCTGCTGTAAGTTTCACTAAGACACATTTTAATTAATCGAACTAGTTTCTTGGGAATACCAAATTCAATAGGAATATCATATAAAGCTTCTCTCTTAACCGAGTCATACGCCTTTTTGAAATCTATGGAGATCTATGGAATCTATGGAAATCTATTGGAGATTTATCCTTCGAAGAGGTGGAAAAATTCAGATATCTTGGAGCAACAGTAACAAATATAAATGACACTCGGGAGGAAATTAAACGCAGAATAAATATGCGAAATGCGTGTTATTATTCGGTTGAGAAGCTTTTGTCATCTAGTCTGCTGTCAAAAAATGTAAAAGTTAAAATTTATAAAACAGTTATATTACCGGTTGTTCTGTATGGTTGTGAAACTTGGACTCTCACTTTGAGAGAGGAACAGAGATTAAGGGTGTTTGAGAATAAGGTTCTTAGGAAAATAGTTGGGGCTAAGAGGGATGAAGTTACAGGAGAATGGAGAAAGTTACACAACGCAGAGCTGTACGCATTGTATTCTTCACCTGACATAATTAGGAACATTAAATCCAGACGTTTGAGATGGGCAGGACATGTAGCACGTATGGGCGAATCCAGAAATGCATATAGAGTGTTAGTTGGGAGGCCGGCGGGAAAAAGACCTTTAGGGAGGCAGACACGTAGATGGGAAGATAATATTAAAATGGATTTGAGGGAGGTGGGATATGATGGTAGAGACTGGATTAATCTTGCTCAGGATAGGGATCAATGGCGGGCTTATGTGAGGGCGGCACTGAACCTCCGGGTTACTTAAAAGCCTTTTGTAAGTAAGTAAGTAACTAAGTAAGTAAGTATTTACCTATCAGTTGGAAATTCTATATCATCTAATCTATGCTATTCAAAAAATCTTTTGGTTACCCGAAACAGTATTTGGAAATCTCTTTCGCCCGTCTTGCTAAGAAATCATCTTCAAATATCAAGTCCATAATTTTATTTTCCTCGCTATAATGAAAATTATTATGGTCGTTACTGCATGATTAATTATTTAAATAACCAAATATTGAGAAATTATCTTGAATGCAGTTCAATGAGAGCTTGAAGAGCAATTTTTGTTGGTGAAATGCATTGTCCCTCTAAGTGTGAATTAAAAGAATTTAAGCAACATTTAAAGTTATCGGCCATTACAGTGAAGGAGTCCTGCGTCACCATTCTGACGGCGAGTGCGAAATCTTCCTTACTGGTGCGGTCGACCTCGTCATGACGCTTAACACGGAACAGGTCATTCCTCCGCCACAGATGGAGTACAGAGAATTGCGGCCCAGATAAGCAGTCTTCTATTTATAAAATGTGTCATGACTGCGTGGGCTGTACATAATATTATACACTAGGGTGTAGGTTGGAAAGTTGAAGACCTTGTCCTCCATCATGGTATCCTCCCGCGCGCGACTCTCTCCAGCAGACGTAGAGCCACGTGTTGCTCTGTAAGCTATACTGTATATGTGATATCGCTTCTAGGAACAAATTAGGATTTGGCCGAATTTATTCATGTAACTTTTACTTTATGAAGAATTAGCAGAAATCTACCGTTTTTATAAATACACTGTACACATTCAAATATTGAGAAACGCATGTGCATTGCCATTAAAATAAGGGATTGTGGGAAAAACGATGAATGTCATAAATCTGTTAAGGTTGATGTCATTATCTAATTCAATGGATCACTACGAAATTTAGTTTTGTTCTTATGAAAACTGGTAAAAAAGGAGAATTACCATCATGAATACAGTAATCCTTTCCTTTATTTTCTATAGAAACAGCAATACATCTTGCAGTTATAGACTGTACCTCTTCATAGAACATCTTGTTATTCATCATCTTTTGCAGTATCCACCTCGCGTCAATGGAATTCCTTGTCGCAAAGTATTAGGGGCTGCAAGACAATAAACACCTTTAAAAACAGCTTAAAAGATAACCTTATTTGCATTTCACTCCAATCATACTGATTTAAACTATAACTGACTACATTGTTACTTCTTTCTTTAGACATCATCCTGATAGTGCTGTATTTTCAAAATTGTCTCATAATAATCTCTTTCTATTATCTAATATCATTTGAAATATATTAACATTCCATGTATTTTAGCTTAATTCTGCTACACAGTTCATTTCAGTGTTTAATTAATAGTTCATAGTATTTTGTTGTTTAATTCGTAAATAACTCTTGTATACATGTAACTCTCATCTAAATCAAATTGTTGAATTCTTTGTAAGTTCATGCATATGTATATAAACTTTTTGCTGGTTGAGTGGAAGAGAAGGCCTTACGGCCTTAACTCTGCCAGCTAAAATAAATCATTATTATTATTATTATTATTATTATTATTATAAATTAGATCATTATCTAATCCTTAATAGAAATGTGACATTCATAGTTTTTTCCGCAAACCGTTCAATGTAATCTTCATTATCATCATCAGTATCATCCAACAGAATTAATTTCTAGAAATAATGCAAATTTATTTATTTCTAAAATCTTTTTGTTTAAAATACAACAACTTTTAACACTACTTTCGTATTTTAAATAAGAAGATCTTTAGAAGTAAATAAATTGTATCATAGTGTAAGAATCATAATTTTACCATTAAAAATTGTATCACATTGAGGAATACAGTCAACCAGTATCACGATGCCAGTCTCAATTGAATGCATAAATAAAAAGAGTTTGTTTAATAAATTACATCTGAAAAAAAACTTAAAAACTAAATTATGTCAACATAGGTAAAACATAATAAATTTCTACAGCTTCACAATATGTAATGAATTAATGTACCGCAGTTTAGAATCGAAAGGAAATCAAAGCATTGTACAAAAATAAAAATATTTTTTATTGCAATTGTTACATTATACACCTGTCCTATATTTAGCCGCTGGCCGACATTGTTAAAGTTCTGGCGGTCATTTTTTAAATAATTCGCGCACCTTCTTAAAACCTATCACGTACACTAAAAATTTTATTTTCTCGAAACTACGTTTTTTATCAATAAAAATCGCCCTAGCGGTTTCCAATTCCTCTAATTTACATTAAATTTTGCAAGATTACTCAGCATGTCCCAAAACACGAAGTTGTGCTTGGAATCAGCTCTTTATTGAAAACTATTCATGACATGAATTTTTAACTATGTACTAAAATTAATGAAAATTATCAAGTAAAAATTATGATTTACATGAAAAATATTTTTCTCATTAAACCAATACTCAAATAAAAAAATCAATGACCAGTTTTCTTAATCATGACATATAAGTCCTTCACAGAAAATTTTAAATCGCAATAACAATTCTGAAGCCGTCAGGGACGTTTTGAATTTATACGTCATAATTTAATGTCATTAAAATAAGTGAAAATTAAAGTCTAAGGATCTAGTGCATGAAACTTGATGAAATATAGTATTATCAATTAAATGCACAGACAGAACAAATCTACCAAATTTGAAAGCACTTGATCAAAAACATTACAAGTTTCAAACCTCAGTCCCATTATGCCTTAAGTGTGAGTATTGAGTAGTATACAACATTATTGGAAGACAGCGAAAACAGATTTAGAATTTTGTTTCGTGTCAATGTCATAATCATTTTATTACTCACTTACTTACTTACAAATGGTTTTTAGAGAACCTGGTGGTTCATTCCCGCCCTCACATAAGCACGTCATCGGTTCCTATCAGAATCACCAATATTTCCATTCCTCAAAACATGTGCCTTTCCTCCTGACATATACATACGAGCATAAACATACATACATAAATACATACATAGTACCTGTTCGCAATGGATGTGCATGAAAAACTATATACAGTAGTGATTCGTCTTTTTTATTCAGCGAGAAAACTTATTGCTGGATTCAAGCTTAGATGAACGAACACAAACAACTATTAGATTGTCCTTGGCATTAAAATGTTAAGTGCAATATTTCACCAGACTAAGCCTTGTAGCCTTGTGTTTCTTTTTCTTTCATTCTTTTTTCTCTCTCCTCTATGAAGAACCTTATACAGCTGCCTACAGGAAAGCATTCAGTACCTCGTAGTAAAAAATGTAGAGTTTTCATAAGGGCTACCATCAAGTTTAAAAAGTGACAGGGGATTCATAGGATCCTTGTATTTGCGTGAAAAGTTTATTCTTTCGGTTGAGTGTTATTGTAATATTTGGAATTTTAACGTTTTGATTCTCATTTACAAGGACTGTGAATGTGATTGAGAGTGAAAAAAATGTAATGCATTTTATTTGTTGTATTATTAATGATTATTTTACCTTTATTCCTTAATTGGATTTATATTATTATATTATATTATATATTATATTATATTATATGCTCGACCAAGCCGAAATGTAGTAATTATACATCTAGTAGCAGTCCTTTAATGCATGTCATTAAAGTACACCTACTCATTAAAGTTCAGGTGTTCAGCCAATGACAAGTCAGCTTTGTACCGTTATATCGATTATTCTCGGATATGCAATCGAAAGACAATCAGCGAAAAGTCACGGAGGCTGGAAATCAAATACTGTCGCACAAGGTTATGTTCTGTTACTATAATCATTAGCGTTAATTGCAAATAATATTCAAATAAATTCAATTTGTCATCTCGTTTTTCAATTCTAAATCAATTTCCAGGTTATATCAGAGTAATCTTCATCTTATTCTCTGCCAAGGTCAATGACATTAGGCTTCGGAAAAAATCAATACTTTCGCGTCTGCGCACATCTCACAATTCAGGTCAGTTCGCACATAACCATAAGAAGAACTAATTTTAAATAATTTCAAGTTAGAAATATGGTCGAGCATAAAAAGTCGTATGAAACTTGACTATAATGGTAATTAAGAAGCTCGTATGAAAATTATGAAACACGCTTGCGCTCGTTTCATAAACAATCATACTTGCGTCTTAATTACTATCATTATAGGCTCGTTGCATAATGTACTAATATTATATTATATTATATTATATTATATTATATTATATTATATTATATTATATTATATTATATTATATTATATTATATTAAATCTGTACAATGAATGTACTGTGGAATTAGTGTATTACTTCTCAATGATCCGTTGCTACGTAAATGACGTCATAACGAGTGTGACTGAACTCATTGCTGTTGCTAAGCAACTGACGGCAGATGCTGAAATTTTCGTAACGTTTTATTCATTTGACACTCGAGTATAACGTTACACGTTAAAAATTAAATTATAACTTCATGCATAACAAAACAATTGATATTTTAGACATTTTTAATCGAAAGTCTAGGACAAAAATAATTATAGGATATATTCTCTGCGTTTATGCCTATTGATTTGCGATTCTGAATTCCATTTATACGTAGCTTTTAGTTCCCACAATGTCTTTTTCTTCATTTCTGATTCCAGACGTTGGCGCCAATTCCGGGCACTCTTATTGATTACTTGTCCCATGGGATGTATTTCACCCTCGGGATCTCATGGTTTGGGTGTTCCAGGGATATTGTACAGTCCAGAGTTTCTGTTGTTTTCAGTACTAGTAAATTGCGGGGAAAATCTTGAAATTACGTCCATCGATGTTGCTAATTTGGTAATATAGCAAGCTAAACATGCAGTGGGCTAAGGTTCGATTTCATTCTCTGTTACTTGTATTAATGGGATCTGTGATTTGCAAACTTTTATATACACTATATGTAATAAAAACGAAGTCAAATATTTTTATAATTATTTTTGAAAATGGAATATACAGAGTGAACCGTAAGTAATGTCATTAATTTCAGAGAGAGATATTTCAAACAAAAATTTTTAATACAAATTTGCTAATTTTTCTTCCCTTCAAGATAAAAATTGTTTTATATGAAACATTTCATAGCGCGTTTTGGAAAAGCTATTGATTTAACCCCAATATACTCAGTGAATTCAAGAGAGCACGAAATTATGATAATAAATGATGGAAATAATTTTAGTTTTGTCCTTCAAATGTGCAGAAATTTGATCGGAACAAATGTAACATTGTAAAATGTCTTTCCAGACCGAAAAGTTATATCTGTTCTGATCAAGCTTCTGATTCCTTCAATCATTTGTTACCATAACACACTGATCTCTTAAATTTACATGACATATTGGGAATTAAATCAATGGTTTTCCTAAAACACGCTATGAAATGTTTCATGTAAAATAATTTTTATTTCGAAAGGAAAGTAAAAATAAGCAAAATTGTATTTAATTCTTTGTTGGAAATATCTCAAAGAATAATCACCTAAAATTCATTACTTTACTTACGGTTCACCCTACATATATTGAATTTAGAGAAAAATTTTATCTTGAATTTTAATCAAAAATTCACAATGGTTTTAGAACATGAGCAAGAGAAAATTTGTAAAATTCAAGATCTAAAGATACAAACCAAGCAATTTAGGTACAAATATCTCTGAAAATATTAAACCAAAAGACTTACAAGACCTGTGGAGTAACGGCTAGCGCGTCTGCCCGCGAAACCAGGTGGCCCGGGTTCGATTCCCGGTCGGGGCAAGTTACCTGGTTGAGGTTTTTTCCGTGTTTTTCCCTCAATTCAATATTAGCAAATGCTGGGTAACTATCGGTGCTGGACCCCGGATCATTTCACCGGTATTATTACCTTCATCTCATTCAGACGCTAAATAACCTAAGATGTTGATAAAGCGTCGTAAAATAACCTACTTAAATAATAAAAAAAGACTTACAACTTCAGAAGCAAGACATGCATGTTTCTATATATTCCTCAAAACTTGGTTGGGTCTGTTATGTATTAGATAATTTAATGTACTAAAATTAATAATATACACTAAGCTTGCTTAGCTTATTTTCATTTCATTATAAAATATGGTTTAATTTTTTTAGGCAAATAATCGAAGAACAAAAATGTTCTTATTTCACAAAAGTCAGGTAGCCTACATATAAAAAGACTTGTAAATTTTTGTAAAAATACCAGATACTGACATTCCTTGCAAATAACTTACATAAGCTTATATCCCCTAATGATGTTCTACATAGACAATGAAGGTAAATTATAAAAAAAAATAATTAAATTAACAGTATCAATGTAATACATAAAGATGATCTTAAGCCATCAGCTTCCCTAACGTGTTTCGTTCTACACTAAATAAAATCAATAATTGACAACAAAAATAAATCTAATTTTGATCTCAAAAAATATCTAGGTTCGCTCCACTATGTAGTCTACTTCCTAAATGTAATTTGAAGTAGCTTGAGCGGCGTATCCTCGGTGCAGCGTTGCCATTCTCTCAGTTTTATTGAAATCTCACATTTTCCTTTAATGAATAATAGGTATATTTCTTCGGAAAATCGTGAGGAACTTTTGATGTGTAGCGTCTATATTGGACCTACACTAATAGAAAAGATAAAAAAAAGTTGTAGAACGGAAATTTAACTTCGGTTGTCATAGAAGTGTTTATGTCATATCCGATAAAATGACAATATGTCCGAGTCCATTCCTATACACAGATGGAGTCCGCATACACACAATAACCTATTTGAAAGAGTTTATTATAAGATATGGGGGATCAGAATAATGTATTATAAAAATAATGTTATTCAGTTGTGCTTTGATGAGGACACGAAGCATACGCGTGCTCAATACATGTGTAACTATAGAAAGTTAATACAAGCTTTGCATTACTTATAACAAAAGCCTACATATAGGTGGATACATAACAAAAATAATAATACTCGGTTACCATTTCTGACTGTGAAACGAGCGGGCCCGGGTTCAAATCCCGGTTGGAAAATTTTTTTGGGGTTTTCCCTTCAACCCATTAAGAGCAAATGCTGAGTAAATTTCGGCCCTGGACCCCGGTCTCATTTCGCTGGCATTATCACTTTCACATTCAGACGCTAGATAACCATAACAGTTAAATAAAGCTCCATAAAACAAACCAAAAAATAACAAAATTTAAGGGATGTTTTCATGAGCTTGTAAACAGTAAGTTATATCCTTTAATTGTTAATAATTATCTGTGGCTCAAAAACAATTGTTTAGGTATACTTATCCTCTTGATAGTACACTTAATAATAATGCATTATTATTGTTATTGTTATTATTATTATTATTATTATTATTATTATTATTATTATTATTGGATGATTCCATGTAAGAGAGAGAGAGAGACTCCGGAAGAAGATAGCTCCCCTATATCAAGGGGTACCGTTTGGTATATATATATATATATATATATATATATATATATATATATATAGACACACACACACACAAGAAAAAGGAGCATCTTCTCCGGACCTCTGGAAAAATAACTAAGGAAGAGACTAGTGAAGTGCTTTGTATGAAGTGTGAGATTGTATGGGGCAGAAACATGGACATTATGACAAAGTGAAGAGTGTTGGAAAGAGTCGGTGAAGAAAAAATGATGCTGAAACTGATTAGGAAGAGGAAAAGGAATTGGTTGGGTCACTGGTTGAGAAGAAACTGCCTGATAAAAGATGCACTAGAAGGAATGGTGAACGGGAGACAAAGAGTAAGGCAGAAAATATGATTGAAGGAAGCTGAGTTTGCAGTGAAAGACCTGCCCTTTGGCAGAATGAATGAATGAATGAATGAATGAATGAATGAATGAATGAATGAATGAATGAATGAATGAATGAATGAATTTATATACAGTATGTAGTTATGCTTTTTGGCAGCCATCTCTAAAACCAAACAATTTATTCATTTGTAAAACTGTAAAAATGGTGATTTTCAATTAACAAAGAAGAATAAACATTGTGTAGATATATTCTGAAGATTTTATGTATCAATATGAAATCTATGGAAAAAATTTACATAAAATTTTTAAGCAACAATCTACGATAATTTCGTAATCACCTCCCAGGAATTTTAGGTGTATGGTAGTCTATTTTTATTTCAGATATTCGAAGCAGGGTTCATAATGCCTCTTCCTTCACGATCTACTTCTTTGTATCATTTTTTCAAAACGTATTGTTGGGTCAATAACAAAGGGTTTGATTTTGACCATTCGGAAAATTGTGACGCCCCTCTACAGCGTTCTGGTAAGTTTTTCCATAACTCAAACTGCTGGTTCCGCAATTTTTCCGAAGAATCCGCACGTTAGTCTGTTCATCAGGAGTGAAGCCAAGACTTCTTAAACTGCAAGCAACTGCAACTTAATTTCCGTTCATTAGACATACTTAAATCTTACAGCAAATTGCATTTATTTATCCTAATTCCTGTTTAAACTTTGCACTCGATCATAGGGATTTCCTCAAATACTCTGTCACTTTTTTTCTAAGTACACTGCTATTGGTATGATTTAGTACTTTAGTTTACTATCCGTGAGTAGGATCATATGATTGTACAGGCTTACACGATACCAAATTATCTAAAATATACTATCCAGATCGTAGGGTTGGCTACACTGTAACAGGCCAAGTTTCACGAAATGGGGATACCAGCTGGAGTAGTGTGTCCTTGCTTGATACCGGAATATCAGGATAATTATGTCGTCATATTTCAACAGCATGATATATGATTCACACACTTTAATTACGCCTCTAGCAAAGACATCATCTGATCACGCAGATGAGCCGTCCTTGGTGGTGTAGCGGGTATCATGTTAGCTGTTGTAACAGGTTCGCGGGTTCAAGCCCGGTCGAGATCAATGCATTTTAAAAGGCAATAAATTCTTACGATGTCTGTCTCTGGAAGAGAAGTCAATTATTTCCGCGAAGTAAGCATTTCAAATTTTGTACTATTTGGGACATCAGAACCCCCGTACAGGCTATTCCATCTCAAATCGACCGAAATATAGAGAAAATTGACCTTGCAATTGTTAAATACAATGAAACTTTTCCTGTACGTAGAAAACTGTGACATAATGCTTTGTGCAAAGTTTGAGGCATCAGAACTTCATAGTGTTTAAATTAATAATATTTAAATTTATCGTATTTTTATAAAATTAGCAACTTTAAACTGTTGTGGCTCCGAAACCCTTTGACCCAATGTTCAAAATCATGGTTTATTTTGATGCTGAGAAGTTAAAGTTTATATTAACATGTAAACAGTTTTTCCTACTTTTTATGGAAATGGAGAAATTTAGATTTTCCTTCATTAAGACGCCATTGCCCACGAAAAAATATTTTTAAAATATATGGTTAGATTCCGCATTGAAAGTACAAATAAACACATATTTTTTACTGGTGGTACGTTGATAAGAAAGTATTGAAAGTATCAAAAAAAAAGAAAATAAATAATACGCGCGTGAACTAACCAGCTGACTGTGAGGCGGGTGATAGCCGAGGGAAGCAAGGCCAGTAGACATAAACACGTGATGTGTCGTCTAGCAGTCATGGCTGTGCTAACTTTATCACAGGTTTTGATAAACATAGGAGTAAAATGACGCCCAACGCTCGCTTATCTTCAGCTCTCGGCCAGTGCGTGCGGTACTGCGCCGTTCAAGTCTAGGCGTGTGAAAATAATCTATTTAATACCCTCGAAACTTAATGCCGAGCCACTAAGCAATCAATGCCAAATCTCTCTTAATAATGCAAGGTTTTTTCTCAATATTTTTTTACATTTTTACAAATGGCCACAAAGCCTAAAAGCAAGTAAAATCAGATTATCTGTCTCTCTGTGTACAATAAAAATAAGGATTACTTCTTCACATAACCTACCAAATGTCAGCTTCAAAATGAGCTCTCGTTCAATGTTCTGCAGTAAATGGTTCCAGAGTTCTGAGCGCTGAAAGAGGCTTGTTTTTATAAAATACGCTAAATTTGTCGCTCAATAATACGAAAACCGTTTGACTTTCGATAGTATATTTTTGAAAATGCACTTCCCTCAGCACCTTGTACAGTATAAGTAGGGAAAAAATTGGAGTATAAAAAAAATGCGAGGTTTTTTACCGATCGATTTCATATGGAATAGCCCGTACGTTCCCCGTCACCCGCACTCAGAGGAAGAACGTGGCTCTCCGTCAAAAATTGGTGAGCTACGATAGATGGAGAATTTCAGTTAAAGAAATGTCGATTGATAACACTTGCGAGGACTGAGCAATGACCGCATGCATCCGTACTCGACTGTCTCTTGCCACTAGCGTTGCCATAGCGCCATGAGTTTCAGTCTGGGCTATCAACTTTAAGGCAATCGGCTTTAATAAAATGAGCATTTTGCCTATAGAAATTTCTGCTTTGACTTTTCCATTTATTAACACATGATTTATTTAATTCTTTAGCATTTATGTGTTGGTGTGGAAATTCATATTATCGAAACAGCAAGTTTAATATTGCGGGACCAGGTGGCCCGGGTTCGATTCCCGGTCGGGGAAAGTTACCTGGTTGAGGTTTTTTCCGGGGTTTTCCCTCAACCCAATATGACCATATGCTGGGTAACTTTCGGTGCTGGAACCCGGACTCATTTCACCGGCATTATCACTTTCATCTCATTCGGACGCTAAATAACCTAAGATGTTGATAAAGCGTCGTAAAATAACCTACTAAAAAAATATTGCTGGTAAACTTGCTGCTCTATCTAATCTAATTTCATACGTTTCTTTAATAACAGCTATCTACTCGTTAAATTTTGATACTGAGAATTGTTGTATTTGTTATTTAAACTTTTAGAAGTCAAGTGTAATATATAAAATTTGTTTTTAGTTGTACTGTCATAAGTAATGGTAGCAACTTTTTTCTACTTTTATCGTAACTGGATTGGATCCAGCGATTAAAATATGAATCGATGCCGTGCATAAAATAATATTTTATTAATATGTAAGGCCCAATGGAACAACTATGTAATAAGAGTGTGAGTGGTACAGAAAACGATGACCTCGAGAAATCCTGGAACAGAAAACATTCAGCACCGCCCGTTCAAGGAGATATAGGCTAGTGTGTAATTACCGTCTATATTACTGTATTCACAATAAAATATATAATATACTCTTACATCATACCGTGAACTAAATCCACCCGAGGTACGGTATTAACATTTCCTATTTTTCGCTATGCATAATTTATATTGCATATAAATCCATGGCACTACAGCCCATGGAGAACCAAGCCCGACCAGCCGGCTGCTGGCCTCATGTCCCCATGCCGAAGCAGAGGTGGACGATCATCTAACCAGAATGGAGGTATCGTGTGATTAGCACGATGATCCTCCCAGCCGTTATAGCTGGTTTGCGAAACCGGATTTTCGCTACCTATCGTAGCTCCCCAAGTGCATCACGATGCTAGATGTGCACTGGTCCCATACACTGGTCGAAATTTCATGAGAAAATTTCTTCCCCCATGAGGACTCGAACCAGCGCGCAATCCGTAACACGAGTCCTAGGCGGCATGCCACGGTGCGGGACATATTGCATATAGCCAAGAGAAATAATAAGACAACACAATTTTTTTGTACAAATGCACGCTTTTCTATATATTTGAAAATTATTTTTCGAATCTACAAGAAAACGCTTAGAACAAAGCACTGCGTTGAATCAGTTACCACTATAGTGATAAATGGAAATTACATACAAATTTAATTCAATAAATGATGTTCAACTGTTGTACAATATTCTTAACTTTCGAACTATAGTACTTATGTATGTAAGTTATGTATGAATGAAGCGTCCAATTACAAAACTGTCTAAATCCATTTTTTAAAAAATGGAGATAATGGCGGTTTCATCTTCTACCTAAATGTTTCTAGCAATTTTCTAATGAATGTTGTGCCTAAATTCCCTCTTTCCTTCCATAAATTAGCTTCAAATATGACGAACACTGCAAACAATTGGGAAAAAAGTTATCAGTTTTTGGCATTTCCTGAAAATTATTACGAATGGATGTAGACAGTTTTGGAATTGGAGGCTTCGTATGTATGTATGTATGTATGTATGTATGTATGTATGTATGTATGTATGTATGTATGTATGTATGTATGTATGTATGTATGTATGTATGTATGTATGTGTGCATGTATGTATGTATGTATGTATGTATGCATGCATGTATGCATGTATGTTGTATGTATGTATGTATGTATGTATGTATGTATGTATGTATGTATGTATGTATGTATGGTGTCGTGCATTTCAGACGCTATGTTCTGTTCAAGTTTGTCGAGTATGGCGAAGTTCGATATTCGCCGATGTTCGCTCTACAGAAGGAGGCTGTAGTGTTTGTCTCACCTTGTTATAAAAATATTATTCCCACCTCTTCATGTTTTAACTGCTTAAGGATTTTAGCACATATCTTGTGATTAGTTTTTTTTCTGAAATAAGACGAAGTTTGTATTGTATTGGTTGCCTCTCTCATGTTTGAACATTGCAGGACACTAGTATGTATGTGTGTATACATTGTCCTATAACTAATACTAATTAAAAATATGTTTCCTTGTCCTGTAACTAATCGTAATTTATAACATATTTTGTTAGAAGTACAAATAAAAATTACACGTTGTGACCCCAAAACTCGCTCAGTCCATTCGGACATTTTCATTATTTATACATAGGCTATAGATGACTTTTTGGACCTCTATCATTATATTTTAAGCTTCTTTTCTTCCAAAACAACGTCAATTCATGGCTAAATGTTTGTGTTACTGTGCATGTCAGTTGAAAACTCGCTCAGTCCATAAACCGGTGGATAAAAAATGAGCCCAGTCCTTACATAAAAATGGACTTAACGCGTTTTGGGATCACACTCTTCAATTAAGTTTCACAGCACTATGTATGGTTTAAGGTGCAATTCAACGATCCCCGTGTTCCTAACTCGCAAACAAATTCCAAGGCAACTGTTTCTTCCAACTTCTACGTACAATGCAGCTATCGCACGTCTTGTACGGAAGTGAACATCTTAAACAGATTGAGGATCTCAACACCCGCAGTAGATACTGTTGATGTGGGAGGCTAATGTCTGGCAATTGTTTCAGGAAACGTGGAGATCTACCACATGGGGAAGTGGGGGAGTGTGTGCGACGACGAGTGGGACATGCGGGAGGCGTCGGTGGTCTGCCGTCAGCTGGGATACGAGAGGCCCTACCGAGTCACTCACAGCTCCATGTTCGGGCCGGCCAGAAGTGAGTTCCAGCTATATCATGTCTGCACAATCGTTCAAATATATCGAGCAGTCTCCATTTTCGATCTGATAATCCACAATCATGTTTGAATTTGTTTCCGGAAGTGGATTCTTATACACGATTAGTAATTAATAGCGCTCGGATTTCTATGGCATGTCATATTTTTAGCCTTGTCTTTTTTACAAACTTAAACACATTTCTAGCTTTTCTGAACAGGATGACACGGTTTTTATTGGTCATATAAATGAATATTTTACTATATTTTAGAATGAAGTCATATTTGTCCAGAAAATGGTAGAAAACATTAGTTTGGTCATTACTAGGGGGCGGATGTTGATGAAAAGTCATCTTCTTATTTTTCACATTAGGACGATGCCTATTAATATAGAAATCCTTTGTATGTTAATATCAATGTAAAGAAGTAATTTCTTATATTGCATTCTTTTTTGCATTTTCGACGGTTTTGAACTAATAGGTCGTTTTTATATTTTTTCGCCATTTTTTGGTCATACTTTGAAGAACTTTTAGGTCATTTGCAATACCTTTTTCTTTCTTCTTTACCGATAGGGCTGTTAAATCATTTTCCAACCAGTCGACCTGGTTGGCAAGTTGGTATAGCGCTGGCCTTCTATGCCCAAGGTTGCGGGTTCGATTCCGGGCCAGGTCGATGGCATTTAAGTGTGCTTAAATGCGACAGGCTCATGTCAGTAGATTTACTGGCATGTAAAAGAACTCCTGTGGGACAAAATTCCGGCACATCCGGCGACGCTGATATAACCTCTGCAGTTGCGAGCGTCGTTAAATAAAACATAACATTTAACATTTTCTAACCAATAGGTCAGTAGTAATTACCTACTGAATAAGTGAATAACAGTGAAGTTTGAGTTTTATAGTTTGGAACAGACTGTAAAGTCCATCCCATATTCCACTGAAGGCTTCACTTCACATAACGGAAGTAATATAAAATGCTTGACAGCAGCTTAGTTTAAGTGAGGATTTTGACCGCTACTGTTATTTTGTCGGTACGAGGGTGTCTTTAGAAGTTATGTTTGGAAGGGAGGAAACTTTCACCATGTCCTGGACAGGACATTGTGTCCTCAACACAGTTCGGAAGTGATATCTACTGTAGTAGACAGTATTTTTAACACAAAGATTGCATGAATGCACACTGCGCCCTCAATTTGTTTTGTCATTCACACTCCCTCATCGAGAAGATCTGGTAACACAAGTGAAGCGCGGAAGGAGGAGGAGATGGAGAATGAAGGCATTGACATGGACCACCGCTGATTGAAACACATTGTAAACCTTCATTCAAATCTATAGTTTTCCCTTAAAACCTTCATTTTGTTGCATGTTCTTTTCCTTTATCTTAGCCAAATTCCGGAAGTTGCCTCCTCTCTCCGAGATTTGCAGGACAGTCATTAAAACAAGGTGACTAATTTTTAAGAAGTTGTGGTGCGAGTACGGTGAATAATATTTAAATGTTTTTTTTCAATTATGTCATTTTTCCATTAGTTTAAGGGCATTTTAATGATCATTTTAAGCAGATTTTTAGGTCATCAACATCCGCCCCCAGTCGTAACAGCCCGGAATTTTACGTACTAAAAGTTAATATTGTTCCTCGCTATAGCCATTCCCCCACTTCTTTGAGATGTCATTCTTGTCATTCAGTATTTTCCCTTTGGTACCATTAAAGGTCTTTAATCCTCTTAACAACCACTTACAAATTAGAGCACGGTTTACAAGATCCGTTGCCTAGTCCTTGTTACTCTATCTATTATTTTATTACATATCGAACTCTTGTGAACTATGCTTAAAACCCTCCTCACGGGCACCACATCTATTCATCTACAATCAATGTCATTCTTAACTTTAGCACTTAAAATGTCATATTACAATAGTTTCAATAGTTTTCAAGTGTACTCGCATGTTTTGTGCCAATAATGGCGAAGATTTTATTTGGGTTTGGTTATTAATTTTGGATTTCCTTTCCTTAAAACATTTTGTGGTTAAATGAAACTGGAAAGTAAGTTATCGAAACAGAAAGGACAAACTAATGTTAGGAATATGGCCAGATTGTTGCTGATCGGTCACACCTTCACCTCCTCATCCCTTCCTAACATGACAACCACGCTTTTTCCATTAATTCATAAACAGTCAGTAACCCTGTTAACATAGCTGTAAAATAATTAGTCACTCAGAGGGCAGACATTGGGCACTTTTCACCCCTCTTTTCCACTTTGAATTTATTTTTATAAACTGAACAGTCCGCTATGGCGAATGCAAGGAGATAACATTCACAAAAACAATTCTGTAAAATGGTGAATAAAAATGTTATCTATGCAATTTTTGGATAATATTTAATTTGTTTTGCTTCGTATTTCCAAATTTTTTTTGTCATATTTTGGTATTTTTAGGGTATAAATGCATGCATATTTCCGGAGTTTTTACGCCACATAAACCCGAGCCTTAGTAATTAAATATAAATCTGATAAGTTCGAAATTTATTCAATACAATATAATAAAATAATTTATTCAAAAACGTCATACAAGCCTATAAGTATTTATTTTTATTTAATCATTATGCGAAGTGCTACCCCGTGGCAAGCATAATATCATTATTATACAGGATAAAAACGATATAAACTGCCAAAATTATACAGACTGTACATCTCGGTCTACTAAACGTTATGTGTAGTTAAGCTTTGTTTTTCATCTATTTTTGTTTTTAATTCCTAAAATATTATGTTTTCAGGATAGATAGCAGTCTAATATTTACTGTTCGAGTAAATGTGAACGTCATTGCCAATGACCTTCATTCCAACACACGGTAACATCACCACAATAGAGTACCCTGATTTGTAAACAAGGATATCACTACAGTTGCAATGTACGTGACGGATCGAAGAAAATAATGAGGGTCTACTATAATTTCCAAAATCATTAGACTCACAGATAACATGTTTTGTACGTAAACCACAAAAGTTACAGAAACATTTTATTAGGCTTTTTTGTTCTGTAATTTATACTCCAGCACCAGTATTTTTTGGCAGTTTGTATCCTTTACACCCTGTATAACCTGCAAGAGTGCACGACCAAATCTCGGTAGATTTATTTATGTTTGTCGTATACATTTTCAGTTATAACCAGGCTTCGAGATTTTGGACCCGATACAATAAATTTACTGTGCATGTCCTATAGGTTGTTGACTCGCTGCAGGTAGATAGAGATGTGTTGAGGTAACAACGTTGCTATTTAGAGTAGAGTACGGTAATATGGGGAAACACACATATGTACATTCTGAAAGTACATATACATTACACAATGATAATGTCAAAAGAATGTGAAAAGCATTTATTCTCCTGTCTTTTATAAGCATTTGTGTTTAATTATACACAGTGTTAATGGTTGAAATAAGCATGTAGCAATTTTAATTTTTTTCATTTGTCCTATTGATCGTCTTTAGGAAGTGCAGTTACAGTACCGAATTGCAATGTACTGCAAGATACAATCTCAGTGTCTCAAACGTAAATCTTTTTCGGTTATCTGCCAAAGTTTGTACTGTAGGAAGCTGTGCTCTACTTCGCATGACGTGATAGGAGCAAAACGAAAAATCCTAACATCATCGCAGTCTCTAAGAGACAGTCCTTTATTCTCGGGTGACTCTATGTCCACCAATTTGCTGTTTATGTTACACAATGTTCCATATCCGTTATTTTTACATAAAATTGATTTCCACTTCTATTTTACACTTTCAGTAATCGGTGTACTTGATGTCTCATTAATTCTCTGCATCATTTTCTAAATTAATTTGAGGGCTTCCGTCATCTCTTGCTCTGACTTTTCTAACCGTGTAATAGTTTCAGACACAGTTTGTATGAAAACCAAATTATTCGTCAGAACCGTTCAAATCCAGAGTGTTTTCCTTTGCGTATTTGTTGGCATCCATTCTCCAGTACCCCCACCCACTGTACGCTTTACCAGTACATACTCAGTACGCCGTTATGCGGATTTCCCACTGAACTGAACTGCTCCATTGGGTCCGTAGTCTCGAAGCCTGGTTATAACCATGTCTTTTATCGGTGTTTTCAGCTGGACACAGTGTAACTATTATTTTAACGGTCTAACTGAAGGATGATTAACTTTTTTAACCGGCAGGGCGTTTTTGGATGGACAATTTGTACTGCAGCGGAGATGAGAAAGATTTGTCGCATTGTCGCTTTGATGGATGGGGCGCCAATGACTGCACAAGCAGCGAGGCAGCGGGAGTGATCTGCTTGTCATCGGAGACGACGACGACGGAAGAGCCCACGACGACCGCCACGCCGCCAAAGAAAAACCCTCTAGTCCGAATAAAAGTAAGGATCATGTACAGTATGCTAGTAACACTAACTTGGATAAACTCCGAAATTCCTGTTCGCAAATAGCCTGTAACATAAAAAATATGTAGATTTACCAATATTACGATGTATCGAAGTACATATTTCCATGCAGAATTTCTGCGTCATCATACGATGAAGAATGAGTGGAACGGAGAAAAATTCTCTCCGGCACCGGGATTTGAACCCGGGTTTTCAGCTCTACGTGCTGACGCTCTATCCATTAAGCCACACCGGATTCCTGTTCCGATGCCGGACAGAATCTCTCAGTTTACTGCACTCCAACCACGAGAAAGTCTCTGGGGAATGAGACGAAGCGGGGTAATGCTGTGAATGAATGTTGATGTCATAAGGTCACACACGTGGGTACTCGTATCTCTATTGGCTAGCTCTCACAACACAAACAATAACATTGATACACATATTTATACTACCCTAGTTACAAAATTAGATCACTGTTAATCTCCTGGTCTTTTAATTCCTCCATACAGGAAATAACATATGCAGGAGAGCGCATGGTTTTTAAACTGACGTTATAACGATATTATCTATCTACTTCGCTCCAATAGATGACGCAATAGTAAGCTAATTTCTTTCACGGTTGATCTGGTTGGAGAAACTGTTCTCTTAGGTTCCCTCTAGTGCCCAACCTTCATTCACTGCGTCACAGATGTGTGCAGTGGTATAATGTACACACAGTGTGCAGAGGTGCACTCATTACGAGTGACTAAGCGGCCGGGCTCCGCCGGAATAAGCGCCGTATTAAATCACTAAGTGATTATTTTTCGCATATAATATATTACAATGTACCGAAGTACAGTAGTGGCAAAAAAACCGGACCGACCCTTGTAGCTGATTTCAGAGCCTTGTTCACAGTGACAGCACGATAGACTGGTAACTAAGACTTTCGTGGTTCGAATCCTGCCTAAGAAGGAAACTTTTTTGTTCCTTATTCAAATTTTCCAATACTTTTCGATTGCAGCGATATTTTACTACTTAATTAACTTATTATTCCCAGAACATGAATTTTACCAGCTTATTTTCTAATGGCTTTCGAAATGGACTACGTCAGCAGTCGAAACTACAACAATTTCAATAGATTACTCGCTATCTTGTGAACGCGAGCGTGGCATGCGCAGTGGCTCATTTCGGGGACTTTGATTATTCCGTCGGTCCGGTTTTTTTGCTACTACTGTAGCCTACATATGATAGTCTTCATCGTATGATGACGCAGAATTTCTGCATGGAAATTTTGTATAAATTTTTACCTGAGACCTCCGAATGATACTTTTTCCTTTACCTATATATATATATATATATATATATATATATATATATGCAGAAATACTGACATAAATGCCTTGGCTCAGCTTCCATATATTACGCTGTTAAATGAGCGAGGTTACTCGACTACTCGCATTGCGAAAGGACAGAAACCTTTCAATTTGCAGACTTACAACTCGCGGCGTTCCTTCCGGTGGCGGCCTTGCCTTGCCTTAGCCATCGAACATCACACCTGTTACACGAGCGAGTTTACTCGACTCCACTTGGACTGCGAAAGGACAAAATTCCTTTCAGTGTGCAGACTTACACCTTCCGCCGTTTCTTTCCTTATCCTGCAGTCAGCCTTTCGGACGTATCCACCTCCCCCCAAGTGGTTACGTCCATATTTTGAAGACTGGACATAAAAAAGGCTGTAAGTACCAAAGAGTCAAACAATAGAAAACGTAGCTTTCTTTTGCGACTAGTAATGTAATATCATATGTTTTGCACATCTATGGGAGAAGCTAAGGCCTAAATAAAATTACAATAGGACTTAGCATTTTTATAATGGATTGACCCAGCGACATAGACTTTTTTAAACTAGTTTTCAACGAAACTGACACTTACAGCCTTTTTTATGTCCAGTAATAATTTCTGAATTACAGTGGAAGCTTTTAAGTTCGACATTCCTATAGTTCGACTTCTTACGTAGGAGAATTAGACACGCCTCTATATGGGCACTAAGAAATGGGTTTGTCATTTAATGGGAATTGGTTCTGTGTTTTGTAGTGATACTTTTGTTAAAGGAAAACAGAATATTTTATTGATTAGGACATCCATATTTAATCACTGATTTTAAATTAATGAACTTTTCTTTTTCTATTTGAGAATTGTGCCGCTTATGAGTCAGAACTGTCGAAACCCACTGTGGTACTGTTCTCCAACCAGGAGATATACCGTGAAAGGAATGTGTTTACTATTGCGTCATCTATTGGAGCGAAGTAGATAGATAATATTAGAGTTATAACATCAGTTTAAAAATCATGCGCTCTCCTGCATATGTTATTTTCTGTATGGAGGGATTAAAAGACCAAGAGATTAACAGTGATCTAATTTTGTAACTAGGGTAGTATGAAAATGTGTTATGGTTTGTGCTTTGAGAGATAGCCAATAGAGATATGAGTACCCATGTGTGTGACCTTATGACATCTTATGACATCAACATTCATTCACAGCGTCACCCCGCTTCGTTTCATTCCCTGGAGACTTTCTCGTGGTTCGAGTACAGTACTAGAAGCGCATACACAAGTCTCGGGGCGGGCAGGAAATGCAAGTACAGTACTGTATTCGTTGATAGATAACCAATAAGAAATTGTATTCATTTCACTTGCCACACCCACTACCCTTATTGGACTGAACTTTCAATTCTGTTTCGTCGAACTTAGTAGAGTCCACTGTACCTTATTTTATCGTCCCATTGTGCTCCTCCCTCAAGAAAATCGTTCTATCTCAGTCTGTGAGTATACGTGTAGAATCAAATAAAACCATAAGAGAACTGCCGCTTAAATAAACAATTTTAAACATGCTTGAGGCTATAGGGCGAAGTCATGAGTTGTAGTATGCAATGTTAAGTTTATATAATCTCAATGACATAGATTAGAACAAACAACTTTGCGCCAAAGGCGAAAGAATATCTACCGACTAAAAATAGACACAATCACACACAATTAAGTTTACCAGGGCCTTGACAACCATGACACAAACATTTAAAACAGCTATTATTAAAATCACAGAAGAGCAGCTCCCATTATATGCTTACTCCACAGCTTAATATAGCACGTTTGATACACTTGTACAGTGACGCAATTAGCAAATAGTATCTGACTGCAGTCATATCTAACGTTCTTTCCATCCAGGTTTTAATTTCACTCTAGATCAGTGGTTCGTAGACTTTTTGAAGGTGCGACCCATTTTTGGGAGAAACATTTGTTTGCGATACTTCATTACTACCGGTAATTAGTCCCAATTGAAAAATACAAATACCTGTAAAAATCGAAAACAACGAGGATTTTACTCAAAACCAGTGGATAAGTTATCACTGAACTTCTAATATACCGGCACCTGCAAGACAATAAATAAATAAATATGCACATGTCCAATTTCCTTTGGCTTTTTACATTGGCCTTCCTTGCTCATATAGCCTATTTTTCGAACACGTAAACACTTTGACTAGTAGTTTGCAAGGCTAAGATGTTAACATAACAGCCAGAGATAAAATCGACGGATATATAAGGAAACTTGAATTCTGGTCGACATCATTTGACAAAAGGAAATTTGACAAAAGTGTCATTAAAGGACTCTGGAGTTGTTGAGCTTGTTTTTGCAGATATGCAATTAAGTGTTCACGATTTTAAACAACAGGTTTTGAGTGTTTTCCGGAAGAAACTCAAATTACGACAGTCACAGGTGGATACTGAATTCGTTTTTAGACAGTTGCGTCCAACTGGCTCTATATATATATATATATATATATATATATATATATATATATATATATATATATATATATATATATATATACATATATATATATATATATATATATATATATAAAGGAAAAACACATTCAAATAAGTACCCACTCATGGAATGTTGAAACTAGACCTTTTTTTTTTTCCGAAAGAACGTAGACCAGTTTTGGGTAAAAAGAATGCAAGAATACCATCACCTTGCAAAAATAGGTCTTAAATCTTTTATAGGCCTTGTAAACTCGTATTTAAACAAAATAAGTTATTACTCTATGACTATCATCAAAACAAAAATGAGAAATTTCCTTGAAATTTGAAATGATATTAGTGTGTTTATCGAATATTGAGTTCAAATTTGAGAAGCTACCTTCTTAAACAACCCGTCACATTTTTCGCATTAATTATTTTTTTTACTTTATAACTAATGAATTTTTATTTTATTTTCATTTTCAATGTTGTTTATGCTTATGTTTCTAAATACAACATAAATGTGCGGCATGTAAATAAGGCGTTTTTTGTTTTATTCTCGAAATCATCTCGATACCCCTCAGTTCTTTACAATACTCTCCTAGGGGGTCGCGACCCAAACTCTGGGAATCACTGCTCTATATTGTTCATCATCTTGATCTTTTTCTTCTCTTCCTTTTGCTATGTCTGAGAGATTCATCTTAGGTAGTCTAACGGTTATCATGCTGACCGTCAGTTGGATTCGGGACGCAGACCAGACCAAGGATGATGGATTTTAAAGAACATTAAATTCCTTCGGGAGAGAAGTAAAAACCTTGTGCCTGGTACAGAACTCCAGGTAAAATCTGTGCAGTTGAAGGCATCGTCGATGAATGAAACAGAACTACTACTACTAAAACTGTTACTACTGCCACTGCTACTACTACTACTACTACCACTTTCTACTACTGCTCTACTGCCACTGCTACTACTACCACTACTACTATTGCTGCTACTGTCAGTGCTACTATTGTAACTACTACTTATTACTACTATTACTACTACCACTGCTACTGTTATTGGCCTTCTGTGCCCGAATTTGCGAGTTCGATCCTGGCCCAGGTTGATGGTATTTAAGTGTGTTTGAATGTGATAGGCTCATGTCAATAGATTTACTGGCATGTTAAAAAACTCCTGCGAGACAAAATTCCGGCACACCGGCGACGTTGATATAACTTCGGCAGTTGTGAACATCGTTAAATAAAACATTTTTTTTTTGTTACTGCTATTACTACTATTATAATTGAATTGCTGGGTTTGCAGTGAAAGATTTGCCCTTGGGCAGAACACTAAATGAACGACTATATATATATATATATATATATATATATATGCAGCTAATAAGATGGGACTAACAGTTAATGAAGGTAAGACTAAGTACTTACAGACTGGAAGAACACAAGGAAAGGAAAAACATATCACTATTCATGAATATAAATTTGAAAATGTGACACAATTTAAATACCTGGGAACTATCATAACAAATGATAATAGTGTAACAGTAGACATAAACTCCAATAGTGTAACAGTAGACATAAACTCCAGAATTAAGATGGCAAACAAATGTTATTATGGATTAAAGAAGCAACTCCAGTCCCGCTTTCTTAGCATAAAAACAAAATGTAGGCTATATAAAACATTGATTAGACCAGTCCTATTATATGGAGTAAAGAAAATATAGAAAGGTTAATGGTATTCGAAAAGAAAGTGTTAAGAAACGTTTATGGCCCAGTAAATGAAGAAGGTACCTGGCGTATCAGATATAACACTGAATTATACAATTTGTATAATGATGCGAATATAATTAAAGTGATCAAGGCCAACAGACTGAGATGGCTAGGCCATCTATGTAGGATGGCTGATGATAGCCCATGTAAAAAAGTCACTCTTACCGACCCATTCTACACAGTAAGAAAAGTGGGACGACCAGCAACAAGATGGCTCGACGATGTTGAAAAAGATTTGAAGTCAATCGGAGTAAGCCGCTGGAAAAATGAAGCGCGGGACAGAACCAGATGGAGGAGAATCATTGAGGCGGTCTTGGCCTAAGAACGCTGTTGTACCATAGAAGAAGAAGATATATATATATATATATATATATATATATATATATATATATATATATATATATATATATATAATAGGCTACTATATCAAATCAAGACGACGAAAAACCAGACTCACCGTACTGTTTAAGGCACAAATGGGACACAAAGAATGGACCGACATCAATCCTAGATTAGCAACACCATCATACTTAGGCAGGGCTCATCATATTAGGAAGTGTAAGTGCAGAAAACAAAGAACGGACGTGGCAAAATTTTCCTTTGTTAACCGCACAATAGTAGACTGGAACAGCTTACCTGCGGCAATCTTTAGGGTGGCCCTCTCAAAATCAATACATTTAAGGAAAGGTTGAGAAGATTAGACTAAAAATGTAATTGTAGGCGCAGTGTAATTATCTAAGTTGTGTCATGTAATTAATTAAGTTGATATGTAATTAATTAAGATGATATGTAATTTAGTTGATATGTAAATAAATTAAGATGATATGTAATTAAGATGATATGTAATTAGGTTGATTTGTAATTAATTAAGGTGATATGTAATTACTTAAATTGGTAATAGTGGGTGAAATAGAAGTACTTATAAGTTAAGTTTACTTTTGCTCATTGTTAGGCGTTATTATAGAATAGTTTTTATTTATAGTCCTAGGTTTATTGCATCTATTCAATAGGTTTATTTTATTTGATTTAGGTTTATTTTATTTGTTAGGTTTATTTTATTTTATTTAGGTTTATTTCATTTTATTATATATTTTTTTCTTTCATTGCTGTAATTATTGTATAATTGCAATGGAATTATTGTATATGATATATCACTGCCACCGGGTGTATACCCAATTGTAGTGTTAATAAATACATACATACATTATAATTTAACTCAGTGAAAGGAAGTTTATTAAAAATATTTTGTAGCAGCAACACCCGAAGAGGTGAGAGGAGCAGTAAGGCCAAGACTGAGATTGGTACAAGACTTCAAACGTGGCCTCCGGAATATGAAAATAAAGAGATGGCGGCAAGAGACAACAAACGGAGCAGATTGGGCAGCTGTTGTTAATGGGGCCAAGGCTCTCGAGGACCGTCGTGCCAAAGGATTACAAGAGAAACGAATACATTAATGTTATCACTTAATTATCTGCCCTCACACGCAGCTTCTTGAGCTGGACTGAGATCAAGATAAACACAATTACAACTAGCTCTGCGTCACAGGTCGGAAACCAGATCCAGGGAACTGAACTTAACGGTTAACAATTTAAAATAGGCCTAATCTCCTGCTGTTTCCCCAGTATACTAAATATAAACAGTATTGTAATACGATTCGATTTTGAAATGTCATAGAATTGTCTCTAGTACCGTAAAAATGATTTTTGACCAAGGCTCACTAAAGATGTTGGATTGGTACGATTCTATTTGTGATATAAGAAACGAGTTTACTATTAGGATGGTAGGTATGAACAACCCATCTATTGAATTACACTACGATATGCATTTGCGGCAAAACTTCGACCTTTTGTCTTAATACAGGCAGTAGCTCGTCGTCTTATCGAGATCCAAACATGCTTGGCCTCCACGCTCACCAGATCTCAATCCATTGCACTTCTTTCTGTGGGGACACAAATTCGTTGGTGTATTCGGCTCCTGTGGTTAATGAAGAAACTCTCCGTCAGTGGATTTTGCTAACAGAGGAATAAGGGAACTTGTTCGCAATTTGGGAACATGTTCGGCTCTCGATGAGACGACGAGTTGCGGCCTGTATTCAGAGAGGAGATAGACAATTTGAACAGTTCATCTAAGGAAATGTTAACAATGTATCCTAATAATTCCAGGAAACAAACATATCGGAGTTCACTGTGATCATACTTGCAAGCCTTATAATCCAGAAACCAAGGATTTCCGGATCCATGTTGCTGTAACCAATTTTTCTCCTAGAGCCTATATGTGAGAAATCCATACCTGAAGTTTTGCCAAATTATTTGTTACACCCTGTATTTTGATTAATTTCACCCCCACGCCAAACAAAAGTATATTTGTAGTGTTCCAGAGATGTTTATTAAATTTTTGCTCATGGTTGAGTGTTCTAGCCCGATCTGTTATCATGTTCTTGTCATATATATGACTATTTTATCTCCGATTAATTGTATGAGAATTGTGTTAGGCCTATATACACAGAGTGATTCATGAGGATTTACCGCCACTTACGGAGGTTATTTCCGAAGACATTCTGAGCAAAAAATGTCATATAATCATGTGTCCTAATCTCAATAATTTCAGAGTTACACTAATTTGAAGTTGTTAGTAAAATACCATTCTTCTTTAGTTTTAAGGATAAAAGTTATATTACAAATAGAGAATGAACTATTCAGAAGTATTATTTCTTTAATTGGCTAGTATTCCGAAGCTAAGAATATATTGTTAATTGCTTTGTACAGATTTTGTTTTTCAATTTGTAACTAAAAATTATATCATTCTTATGCACTTATCACAACAATTGTTACAAATCATACGACTTTAGGAATTTTATTCTTTACAGTTTAATTGTGCATCCTAATGTACAGTCTTAAAGAATTTACAAGAGTGGCGTGATTTGTATCAATTGTTGTGATAAATGCGTAAGAAAAATGTAATTCTGTAGTTAAAAATCGAAAAAAATATTCTGTACGAATTAACTATGGAATTCACAAAACATTTTTAGCTTCAGAATAAATTAAAGAAATTAAGAAATTTAAAGAACTGATACTTCTGAGTAGTTCATTCTCTATTTGTAACATGCTTTTACCATTAAAACTAAAGAAAAAAGATATTTTACTAACAACTTCAAGTTATTGTAACTCTGAAAATATGGAGATTAGGACAAAGGTTTATATGACATTTTTTGCTAAGAATATCCTCGGAAATAAGCTCCGTAAGTGTCGGTAAATCCTCGTGAATCATCCTATATATATATATATATATATATATATATATATATATATATATTCAAATCTCACTTCAAATCTCTCTCTTTTAAGCCACGCTACATTGCGGTCGATCACCTGAACCAGCCGTCGTGGTAGAGTCACTGAGGATGAAGAGGCAATCTTCGAAACATGTCTGAATTTTATTAATTTTAATAATTTATTTTATTCTTAAAAGTGTTCATACAACTGTGTTATATATATATATATATTGTATGTTTCTCATATATATATATATATATATATATATATATATATATATATATATATATATATATATTGTAAATTTTTATACTGAACAACAATGTAATTTTATTATCTCAACAATAACTCTTCTCTTTCTACAATTTAATTTCACTCCCGTCAACAATGGGATTTGCTCTCCGCACAGCAACACAGCGTTCGTTATTGCACTCCACAAACGACAATGACAATTTACTTGGACTATTACGAACAACAATTAACTGTTAATCTTAACTAATATTCACAAAGCACTATTTACAACACAGAACTGTCAGTTCTCAGTTCACAGCTCGTTTGTCTTGGCTATTCTTCTAGCTCAGTCACTCGCGTTCACAGAATCTCGAACCCCAGACCTTCAGAGACGATCCGCTGCACTTCGAACTCAGGTCCCCCAACTGCGGTCCACTGCACTCGAACTCCGGGCTTCAGGCTCCACAGTTACGGACACAACTCAAGTCGCGCTCTGGTCTCGAAGCTGGCTTCACTGCTACACAAGACTGTCTGGCTTGCTCTCCACTGACTTTAACAACACTGTCTTACTGACTGACTGACTGACGTTCACTTGCGTCTTCTCTTTTATAACCAAACTATAGTTTCTGGAGAGTTCGCGAAAGATTCCACTCTCGAATCATCCGGATATCTCTCTTCTCTGCCGCAGTCGCTCTTTCCCCTTTATCCCCACAGCACATGCCCCAGGAAGCAGATACGCGCGCAACCTGCCCGTCAGGATGGCCGACTTAGCCCTTCCTTCTCACGTGGCTGTCACAATATATATATATATATATATATATATATACTTACTTACAAATGGCTTTTAAGGAACCCGAAGGTTCGTTGCCGCCCTCACATAAGTCCGCCATATATATATATATATATATATATATATATATATATATATATATATATATATATATATATATATTCAAATTACGTTATTTAATGTAGGCTATAAACTACTTGCTGCCTAGGACTCGCGTTACGGAATGCGCGCTGGTTTGAGTACTCATGGGGGAGGAAATTTTCTCATGAAATATCGGCCAGTTTATGGGACCGATGCCCACCCAGCATCGTGATGCACTTGGAATGCTACGATAGGTAGTGAAATCCGGTTGCGAAGGCCAGCTAAAACGGTTGGTGGGGATCATCGTGCTAACCACACGACACTTCCATTCTGGTTGGATAATCGCCCACCCCTGCTTCGACATGTGAACGTGAGGCCAGCAGCCTACTGGCCGGTCTGAACCTTTCAAGGGCTGTGGCGCCACGGATTAAAAAAAAAACTGTTTGTTGAATTTCGTTTTCAGATCGTTCAATAAATAATCGCTAGATCATCAACGTTATTATTTATTCATCTGTACTTTAAAGTAATATGTTATATTTTTTAGGATATCGTCAATACAATATATAGGCTAAATGGAATAATATTGGAGACATTGGACATCGTTGACTGAGCCATGATTTATCTCTGCTGGTTGTTTCCGAACAGTTATATTACAGAATATTCACTGACTCTTCTTGTACATCCACTTTAGTAGAACTGATGTCCATGAACCATTCTCAGAATCATAAAGTATTTAACACTTGTGGAACGAAACCCCTACAATTCCACTCTGCTTTGTCGTCAGAAAAGAAAAAAAGCTGACAGCAAAATATTGTATCTGTTCTTAGCAGTATCTAGCAGGTAGCGTATATGACGGTATTTATGATAGCGCAAATATCTTTATTAGGCTTTTTATACTGTTCTAATTTTAGTGACATAGAGATAATTGGATATCCCAGGGAAGTCGTAGTATTTCTGTTATAGAAATTGGGCCGAGGAGTCTGCTTTCACTTTCACGCCATCTTTGTTTAGGCCTTCCCAATCTCCTTCTTCCATGTGACTGGTAAATTTTCTATTCTATTAATATTTTTAATCCATTTTAAGAAAATATTGTTAATAACAATGGAATGAAATTATTAGATTTCTCTCTATATACAAATTTGAAAATGATTGATATAGCCTATCAGGGAAAAGGAATGAAAATCTTTCAAAACTGTAGATCAAATGAACAAAGAATATTGGATTAAATAATAAATCCATAATGCTGCAGACAACAGATTTTCGTCATAATGTCCAATGTATATTATTTAATTGACTTATCTCCAATTAATTATAAAAACGTATGAGAACCATTGCGCTACATTGATTATCGTAACGCTTGACGTGGTTTCAAGTGACCCAATTTATTGGTGCTATGTAATGTCATATCAAATCCTGTGGTTTCCAGCATCCTTCACTTGGTTTCGTTTTCATCCACAGGATGCTACGGAGCATAAAATGTCACTGAGGCTGGCCGGAGGGCGAATGGCGCAGGAAGGGCGAGTCGAGGTCAAATTCGGAGATTCAGGTCAGTATAAACAAATTTTATCTCCCAGATCATACTCAAGTAATCTAACCTTTTTCCTATGTTTGTTATTACTACTACTACTACTACTACTACTACTACTACTACTACTACTACTACTACTACTCGAGGTCAAATTCGGAGATTCAGGTCAGTATAAACAAATTTTATCTCCCAGATCATACTCAAGTAATCTAACCTTTTTCCTATGTTTGTTATTACTACTACTACTACTACTACTACTACTACTAGTACTACTCGAGGTCAAATTCGGAGATTCAGGTCAATATAAACAAATTTTATCTCCCAGATCATACTCAAATAATCTAACCTTTTTCCTATGTTTGTTATTACTACTACTACTACTACTACTACTACTACTACTACTACTACTACTACTACTACTACTACTACTACTAGTACTACTCGAGGTCAAATTCGGGGATTCAGGTCAGTATAAACAAATTTTATCTCCCAGATCATACTCAAGTAATCTAACCTTTTTCCTATGTTTGTTATTACTACTACTACTACTACTACTACTACTACTACTACTACTACTACTACTACTACTAGTACTACTCGAGGTCAAATTCGGAGATTCAGGTCAATATAAACAAATTTTATCTCCCAGATCATACTCAAATAATCTAACCTTTTTCCTATGTTTGTTATTACTACTACTACTACTACTACTACTACTACTACTACTACTACTACTACTACTACTACTACTACTACTACTAGTACTACTTGAGGTCAAATTCGGAGATTCAGGTCAGTATAAACAAATTTTATCTCCCAGATCATACTCAAATAATCTAACATTTTTCCTATGTTTGTTATTACTACTACTACTACTACTACTACTACTACTACTACTACTACTACTACTACTACTACTACTACTACTAGTACTATTCGAGGTCAAATTCGGAGATTCAGGTCAGTATAAACACATGTTATTTCCCAGATAATACACAAATAATCTAACCTTTTTTCCTATCTTTGTTATTACTACTATTACTACTGCTAATTCTACTACTGTCCGTCCGAGTGGTTATGTTGCATCCCATTTTCCCCCACCCGTTTCTGCAGGCTTCTCTGTTAAAGGCTTGTGGCTGTAGAGTTTTAGCTATTTTTTGAAAATAATTGCTGTTCGGAATTTGAGGTCTACGTAATATCATACAACTGTTTAAAATAATTTAACAAACAGGGAGCCCTGTTAACCCTCGCAACTTAGCTGCTCTAGAATTTCATACTACTTTTTTGAATCCATGAATATTTGTCGTTAATAATTAGGATATTTTATACCTTAATGCATTTATCTACAATATAAGCAAATTGAAAGTTTTTATTGCAACCAGAATTATACATCGTATTTTAACAATAATTGAATTAATTAATTAAATTAATTAGCTTTAATTAGCTTAATGGCAGACTATTTATTCTGTATCTGTGTTCTTGTTTTTGTAATTATCAGTGAACACATTCACTTTCGTTGGAACAAGACATAAAAAGGAAACTGTTATTGCAACAAGTGTTAATTATTATGTTTAGACGATTAATTAATTTAGTCTCATCATGTGCGCAGTAGAAAGAAGAAGCTAATTTTGCAAATACAAATAATAATTATTCTTGAACCTACAACATTTTACTCATAGCCTACATGGCAGTTTATGCTATATTTGTTTCATTTGTTCACTTTTCAAAGTGCACGTTCACTTTGCTTACAACAAAACACTATTACTACAAAATAATGCTAACTAGAAAATAAAGACTTGTTCTATAGCTGGTGCCATTCACGAACCCAAGCAATAAACATGGAAAAATAATCAATATAGAATTGTGAAATAATAATTGAAGAGTTGGGTGCAAGAAAGGCACTTCTCTCAAATGCAAGTTTCGAAAAAAATTATGTTGAAAATTCAAACCGTAATAATGTTACCTATGCACGCCTTTACATTTTGGGTACTCCTGACCTCTATGATCACAATATTGAACTACAACTTGGTGATCATACGCATAACAGATCAGAGAACACAATAAAGCGTTTTACTCAAAACGGGCACAGTCTCTGAAATGCCCTTCTTGCACCCAGCTCCTCAATTTTAATTGTAAAGGAAACTAAAATAACTAAGGATAGCATATCTAGTTTACTGGAACGTTTCAGATTATATGAATGTAGATATTAACAATAAAATATGATGTGGGGTCAGAAAAGACCCCAGGTAAGTGCCGAGGGTGAAGTAATAATAATAATAATAATAATAATAATAATAATAATAATAATAATAATAATAATAATAATGTTTTATTTTCGCTGGCAGAGTTAAGGCCATAAGGCCTTCTCTTCCACTCAACCAGCCTTAATCAATACAATACATAAATTTAAATTACAAATATTTACACTAGACTTAAAAGGTTCTCCAGCAATATTCTTCACTACACATTTATTTAAATTTAGATAAATCTATAAGGTAAAGTAGTAACTTAATTTATCACCTAATTTAATTCAATGAATTATAATTAATTTAATATTTGAGATAGCTAGTAAAATGATGAAAATTAATTTAATATAAGCTTACTAGGACTATGTTACAGGGAGAATATATATATTTCTATCTCTATAATGAGAATATTAATGTAATTGCCATTAAAGGTTTTGCAAATCTATTTAGAAAAATTAATGATAATAATAATAAGAATGGACAGATGTTAGTTTCATTAAGTAAGTACTTTCACGAGATTTCTCTCGTTTTGATAACCCTGCGATAGGCTATAAACATTTGGACGGACAGTACTATTATACTAATATACTACTACTAGAGCTACTTCTGCTATTAATACTTCCGCTACTTCTACTACTACTAC